>NW_024412377.1:97622837-97851988 GCF_014898765.1 Herpailurus yagouaroundi
CTATACTGTTTTCAAGCCCAGCGATTAATTTTATGACTATTATTCTAAATTCACTTTCTGTTATATTATTTAAATCCTTTTTGATCAGCTCATTAGCTGTTGTTATTTCCTGGAGATTCTTCTGAAGGGAATTCTTCCGCTTGGTCATTTTGGATAGTCCCTGGCGTGGTGAGGACCTGCAGGGCACTTCCCCTGTGCTGTGGTGTATAACTGGAGTTGGTGGGCGGAGCCGCAGTCAGACCTGATGTCTGCCCCCAGCCCACCGCTGGGGCCACAGTCAGACTGGTGTGTGCCTTCTCTTCCCCTCTCCTAGGGGCGGGATTCACTGTGGGGTGGGGTGGCCCGTCTGGGCTACTTGCACACTGCCAGGCTTGTGATGCTGGGGATCTGGGTCTTAGCTGGGGTGGGTAGGCAAGGTGCACAGGGGCAGGAGGGGCAGGCTTAGCTTGCTTCTCCTTAGGTGATCCACTTCAGGAGGGGCCCTGTGGCAGCAGGAGGGAGTCAGATCTGCTGCCGGAGGTTTGGCTCTGCAGAAGCGCAGAGTTGAGTGTTTGCGCGGAGCGAGCAAGTTCCCTGGCAGGAACTGGTTCTCTTTGGGATTTTGGCTGGGGGATGGGCGGGGGAGATGGCGCTGGCGAGCGCCTTTGTTCCCCACCAAACTGAGCTCTGTCGTCAGGGAGCTCAGCAGCTCTCCTTCCCTTTGTCCTCCAGCCTTCCCGCTTTCTGAGCAGAGCTGTTAACTTATGACCTCCCAGCCGCTAAGTCGCGCTTGCTGTCGGAACACAGTCCGTCAGGCCCCTCCGCTTTTTTGCAAGCCAGACTCGGGGGCTCTGCTTGGCCGGCGAGCCGCCCCTCCGCCCCGGCTCCCTCCCGCACCGCCTCGCCGCCCTTCCTACCCTCTTCCGTGGGCCTCTCGTCTGCGCTTGGCTCCAGCGACTCCGTTCTGCTACTCCTCTGGCGGTTTTCTGGGTTATTTAGGCAGGTGTAGGTGGAATCTAAGTGATCAGCAGGACGCGCGGTGAGCCCAGCGTCCTCCTACGCCGCCATCTTCCCTCTCCATCCAATATTATCTGGTTTTAAAGCACTGAAGTAATGCAAGCCTTTGGCAACTTAGCGTGAGTTAACCAATTTGATGAGGAGGGAAATAAATGGGCCACATGAGAAACTTGTTTAATGGAGAAGAGGAGATAAAGAAAAAAACAGAGAATAGAGAACTGCCTGGGGGAAGAGGTCTGATGGACACCCCCAGGATGGCTGTGGTGGGGGGCGATGTGGACACCCACAAGAAAGGTCCTAAACACATTCTAAACACATTCTAAACCCCTTTGTTTTTTCCTGCTCTTTCTTTCCACCTGTGAGCCAGTAAAGGTCCTAAGTTTACTCAAGGTCTATAGCAATGGCATTTTTTTATGTTTATTTATTTTTGAGAGGAAGCAAGAGAGGGAGAGAGAGAGAGTGCACGAACAAGGAGGGGCAAAGAGAGATACGGACAGAGGATGCGAAGCAGGTTCTTCACTGACAGCTGAGAGCCTGATGTGGGGCTCAAACTTATGAACTTCGAGATCATGACCTGAGCCAAAGGCAGACACTTAACCAACTGAGCTACCCAGGCGCTCCTAAAGCAATGGTTCTTAGTATCTTTATAGATCCCCTGCATCAGAAACCCCTGGTACTTACTGAAAATGCAGACTCTGGCTCTGCTGTAGACACACAGATTCAAAAACTCAGGGGGATGAGAAAGATTTGCATTTTTAAACAAGCTCCTCAAGGTGAGTTTTAGACATCCTGAAATTTGAAAACTCTTCTCTAAGGCAACAAAGGTTAAGACATTGCCAAAAGAAACCTACAACTTTTGCGGCTTCCATTGACTTTTTCAGTCTCTGAGAAGACAAGAACTGACTGTGGTTATACTTAACACAGATTCTCTTGGGATGCCTAGGGGGCTCAGTCAGGATGCTCAGTGAGCCTAAGCATCCAACTTTGGCTCAGGTCATGATGTCACGGTTCATGGGTTCGGGCCCCACGTCAGACTCTGTGCTGACAGCTCCGAGCCTGGAGCCTGCTTCGGATTCTGTGTCTCCCTCTTTCTCTGCCCTTCCCCCACTCGTGCTCGGTCTCAAAATTAAATTAAAAACATCAATAAAAAATTTAACACAGAGTTTCTTATTAAAAACAGTGGTGAAAATTATACACATTCATGTCAGACTTGGGACAAATAGAAATAATTTTATCACAATAGGTAACATTTTATTTTTTTATTTTTTATTTTATTTTTTATTTTTTTTTCAACGTTTATTTTTTATTTTTGGGACAGAGAGAGACAGAGCATGAACGGGCGAGGGGCAGAGAGAGAGGGAGACACAGAATCGGAAACAGGCTCCAGGCTCCGAGCCATCAGCCCAGAGCCTGACACGGGGCTCGAACTCACAGACCGCGAGATCGTGACCTGGCTGAAGTCGGACGCTTAACCGACTGCGCCACCCAGGCGCCCCAAACAATAGGTAACATTTTAAAACAAGGCATTTAAAGATTTGAATACTTGGGGGAAGAGATCCTCAATAAGAAGAAAGGAAGGAATATCCAAGGATGAGAGTTTCAAAGCAGATAAAGTTACCTAAAAGTAGAGAGGTGTGGCCATAGATATCTGTATATACATTGATCAAATATTTACTGATCAACTACAATGTCCAATAGTTACAGACACATAAGATACATTAATGAACAAAATAGGTAAACGTCCCTACTCTCCTGGAGTTTACATGCTAGCAATGCAAGATAAACAATATACATAATAAACACATTATAAAGTATCTCAGCAGTAAATTTTATGGAACAAGAACAACAAAAAACAGGGTAAAGGTGTCACGAATAAAGGTTGAGTGGAGATTTAATTTTACAAAGGTGGTCAGGGAAGCCACCTAGGAGTAAACAATTAATGAAAGTTAAGAAGTCAACCTTGCAGGTATCTGGGGGAAGACCATCTCACACAGAAGGCATAGCGAACACAAAGTGAGCAGAATACCTGGCCTAGATGACAAAGACCAGTGTGCTGGATATAGGAATACATAAGGGAAAGAGTGTGAGGAGATAAAGAAGAGAGAGGTGTCAGGAACCAGACTGTAGGCTACTTTAAGGACTTTTGGTTTTAATCCAAAGAAAATTAAAAGCTAGGAAAGAGTTCTTAATAGGAGACTGAAATGATCAACCTTAAGGTATCATTCTGACTACTGAGTTGAAAATGAACTGAAACATGGCAAAAGTGGAAGAAGAGACAGTAGTTAGGAAAACAGCACTGCAGTAATCCAGGCAAAGGATGATCACAGCTCAAGCCAGGTGGTGGCTGTGAAGAAAAGGGATCAGATCTGGACAAATCATTAAGGGAGAGCCAACAGAATGATGGGAGATAGAAGGAAATGCAAATAGTGAAATACCACCAAAGTTTTGGTCTAAGCAACTAATAGGACAGAGAGGAGAAAGACTGAAAATTAGCAGGTTTACATCTAAGGGACTCAATTCAGTTTTCATCCCCCTAAATCTGCAACTTCTAAGACATTCAGGTAGACATGTCTAGTAGGCAGCTAAATACATGAATCTAGTTTTCAGAAGAGAAGTTTGCACTGGAGATGTAAATTTGGAAGTCATCAGCATGGAGACAGTACTTAAACCTATAACACTGGATGAAATCACCATCTAAATGAGCACAGATGAAGAGAGAAGCAAAGCCTAATTCCAGGTGCCCTCCAATAATGCAGGTGAAGCAGCAAGGAAGAAGAGAAACCATCAAAGAAGACGGAGACGGAAAAATTCAACTGCTCTGACAGCCAAATGAAGAAAATGTCCTAAGAATGAGATAGTGATCAACTATCAGCATTGATGATTAAGGTTAAGACTGAAAATTTAGGGGCACCTGGGTGGCTCAGTTGAGCGTCTGACTCTTGATTTCGGCTCAGGTCATGATCTCGCAGTTTGTGAGTTCGAGCCCCATGTCAGGCTCTGTGCTGACAGCACGGGTCCTGCTTGGGATTCTCTCCCTCCATCTCTCTCTCTCTCTCTCTCTGTTCCTCAGCTTGTTTTCTTTCTCTCTTCCATTCTCAAAATAAATAAACATTTAAAAAAAAAAAAGACTGAAAATTTACCACTGGATTACCAATGTGGAAGTCATTGGCTACTCTGACAAGCGCATTTTGGTGGAGTTTTAGAAGCAAAACCCTCGTTGAAGTATCTTTCAGGAGAAAGGATGGAGAAAAATAAAACAAGTACACAAATTCTTCATAGGACTTTTGCAGCAATGGGGAGCAGAGAAAGTTTTGCAAGGAAGGAGATGCCATAAATAGACTAGACAGGGAAATGAAATTAAGGTAAAGTTTTGTTACAGGGTTACAGTAATGAAGACAGTGTGCTACTGGAATAAGGACAGCCACAGAGATCAGAATAGAATCCAAAAATAAGCCTCTACATTTATTATCAACTGATTTTCAAACTGAGTGCCAAGACAATCCAATAGAAAAGAATAGTTTTTTCAACAAACAGTGCTGGAACAAGTGGATATCCAATGGAAAATAATGGGATTGGAAAACTACATCAGAGCATACACAAAAATTAACTCAAAACCAATCATAAACCTAAATGTAAGCACTTAAAATGACACAATTCTTATATAAAAAAGGTGAACATAAGAAAAGGAAAGCAAAAATAATATAAAAACAGAGAGGGGGACAAAACATAAGAGACTCTCAAACATGGAGAACAAACAGTGTTACTGGAGGGGTTGTGTGGGGGGGGGAATGGGTTAAATGCGTAAGGAGCATTAAAGAAATCTACTCCTGTAATCATTGTTGCACTATAAGCTAACTAACTTGTATGTAAACTAAAAAAAATAAATAAATTAATTAAATAAAAATAAATAAAATAAAATGATACAATTCCTAGAAGAAAACATAGGAGTAATTATTTAGGACCGTAACTTCGATGACGGTTTCTTAGGACACCAAAAACAACCAAAGGAAAAAAAATAGACAAATGTGGCATCAAAATTTAAAACTTCTGGGGCGCCTGTGGGGCACCTGGGTGACTCGGTCGATTGAACATCCAATGTCAGCTCAGGTCATGATCTCACGGTCGACTTCGAGCCCCGCAGCCAGCTCCGTGCTGACAGCTCAGAGCCTGGAGCCTGCTTCAGATTCTGTGTCTCTCTCTCTCTCTCTCTCTCTCTGCTCCTCCCCTGCTCGCACTCTGTCTCTCTCTTTCTCAAAAATGAATAAACATTATAAAATAAAAAAAAATAAAAAAACTTCTGGGGCACCTGGGTGGCTCAGCTGGTTAAGTCACCGATTTTGGGTTTGGTCATGATCTCACGGTTTGTGAGTTCGAGCCCAGCATTAGGCTTGCTGCTGTCATTGCGGAGTCCACTTTGGATCCTCTGTCCGCCCCCCACCCTGCTCACACTCTCCCAAAAACAAATAAAACATTTAAGTTTTTTTAATTTTTAAAAAATTTAAAACTTCTATGCAAAGAACACTATCAATAAAGCAAAAAGACATCCCACAGAATGAGAGAAAATGTTTGTAAATCACATATTTGATAAGGGACTTATATCCAGACTATTTCACAAACTCTCACAATTTGATATTAAAAAGACAACCCATTTAAATACAGGAAAAAAATCTAGACATTTCTCCAAAGAAAATACACAAATAGTCAAAAAACACATGAAAAAAATACGTGCACATCATGAGCCATCAGGGAAACACAAATTAAAATCACAAGGAGAGATTACTTCATATCCACTAGGATGGCTACAAGCAAAAAGTCACAATAACCAGTGTTGGCAAGGATGTGGAGAAACTGGAACCCTCACACATTACAGATGAGAATGTAAATGGTACAGCCACTTTGGCAAACAAGTTGGTAGCTCCTCAATATGTTAAACACATTGTTACCATATGACCCTACAATTCCACTCCTAGATATATACACAAAAGGAAGGAAAACACAACCACACAAAAAGTAGTACACAAAAAAAGTTCGCAGCAGCCAAACATTGGGAACAACCTAACTGCCCATCAACTCATGAATGGCTAAATAAAATGTGGTATAAAAATCAAAAAAGGAAAGGGGAATAAAGTACTGATGATACATGACACCAACGTAGTTGAACCTTGAAAATATTATGCTAAGTAAAAGAAACAAGTCACAAAAGACCACATGCTGCATGATTCTGTTTATATGAAATGTCCAGAAAAGGCAAATATATAGTGACAGTAAATTAGAAGTCGCCTGGGGCTAGAGGAAAGTGCTATGTGAAGTGAATGCTGAAGCGTCCGACTTTTGGGGGTAGAACAAAAATATTCTGAAATTAGAATCTGATAATGGTTTTCAACTATGACTACACCAGAAAAGTTAATTATATATTTTAAGTGGGCATATTAATTATATCTCAATAAAGCTGTTCAAATAAATAAATATATGTCTTTTTCCCAGATGGGAGAAAACACGTTTTTATGAAGATATGAATGATCCAGAAGGAAAAAACTAACAATGTAAGAGAGGACATTTTAGCAAAGTTCTAAAGTGAGAGTGCATGGAATCCAGCACACAAGTAGAAGGAATGGAATCAAAGAGAAGCACAAATAGCTAGCTCATCTGTAAGTAACAGGCAGGCAGCGTATATGGGTATAAATGCTGGTAGGTAGGTAGATGCGGTGGTGGGGGTCTATGGACGTTCTCTACTGACTGCTTCGACTTTCTCAGTGAAATAAGCAAGGTCATCACCTAAGAGTGGGCATGGGGAAGAGATTTTAAGGATGAGGAAAGAGTGGTGCCTGGGTGGCTCAGTCGGTTAGGTGTCCGGGTCTTCATTTCAGCTCAGGTCATGATCTCACAATTGAGGAGTTCAAGCCGCAACCAAGACAATTCTGTCAGCACAAAGTCTGCTTGGGATTCTCTCTCTCTCTCTCTCTCTCTCTCTCTCTGTCTTCCTTTATCAAAAATAAATAAACTTTAAAAAAAAAAGGGATGACAAGAGAGGAAGATAAGAGTGGACAGTTATATGACTAGAATATTCAGTGCCATTTAGACCTGGTCAGTAACTGAAAATGAGACCCTATGGGATGCTTTCTCCAGTCATATTTAGCTGCTAGGGTAGGGGCAGAAAGTAGTAGCGAGAATTGGATTTAACCAACACTTGGGTTTTAGCCAAGAGATTATGTCAAAGTAAGGTAGAGAAGGGAAGACAAGGGAATGATTATAAGGACTAAATGTGGAATTTAAGTGGAGAGGAGAGAAACTGGAGACAGGTAAGTAGATAGGCCACTGTATTATTTCACATGAGTACTTGAATTAGGACAGTTTAGTAGGAATGAAAAGAAGAGACAGGTACTATCTCCTGGAGATGTAAGTGACTGGATTTGGCAAATAGCAATAGGAAAAGACGTTATTTGAGCCAAAGAGAATGCAAATATTTCTAGCCAATGACACTGAGGATACAAAGCAACAGTTATCATTAAATGAGAATAGAAACAAAGAAGATTGGTTCCGCAAGAGACAGGTAATGAGCTGCAAGAAAGACAATGAGAAGCAAAGGAGAAAGGAAAAGATATGAAAAGAAACACACAGCAAGAGAAAATACAATTATTACAGTATAGAAAATGCTTCGGCAGTATTAAAGACAGGTAAACTACGGTGTACAATTATATTCAGTTAGTTCCTGAGCTAAGAGTTTCATCCAGTTTCAAAAGAGAAACTAGTATGAGAAGCTATTTATCTCAACATCTTCCCATCTACTTCCACTGTTACACGTTAAAAAAAAAAAAAAGCTGTCCAAAGAAGTTAAGTGGTTGCCTAAAGTCACCAATTAGTGGTAAGGCCTAGTTTAGAATCCAAGTGTTAAGAGTCTCAGTCTACCCACTGTCCAGAATTACCACAGAGGGAGTTATTACATAAACCAATTATCCATCTTCCTTATGCTCAAAAATGTAGGCATGCCAGGGATGCCTGGCTGCCTCAGTCAGTAGAGCATGCGACTCTTCATGTCTGGGCCATGATGAGTTCAAGCCCACATTGGCATAGAACTTACTTCAAAACCAAAAAAAAAAAAAAAGAGGGGCGCCTGGGTGGCTCAGTTAGTTAAGCATCTGACTTCAGCTCAGGTCATGATCTCACAGTTCGTGAGTTCCAGCCCATGTCAGGCTCTGTGCTGACAGCTCACAGCCTGGAACCTGCTTCAAATTCTGTGTCTCCCTCTCTTTCTCCCCCTCCCCACTCACTTGTTCTCTCCCTCTCTCTCTAAAAAATAAACATTGAAAAAAAAATGTTTTAAGATAACCTTTAAGAAAAAATGTAGGCATGCCCGTACTTGGAATTTTCTTCTCTTGGTTCTTTCTTCTGCCAGAAGGTACAGATCCTGCTGTTTTATGTAACAGAAGTCATATATGGCAACAACTAGCAAAACAGAAAGGAAACGAAGCAATCTATCCCCGAAGGAAAGACAGTAAACTAGGCCCTGAGATATGTGACCAAGGATTTCTATCAGTAGCACCACACTTGCCCCCCCACACACACAGGTGTCCTTAATTCCTGTACTTCAATACCTACCAGAAGAAATTCTATTTAAAGCCATCAATGTCATTACCAGCTGTTGAAACCAGTGAGAATCAAGCTGCAGTAGGCACTTTGAACCATTACCTTATTTAAAAGGAAAGCATTCCCCATAAAGGCATACCAGTTCTCAATGATGAGCCAATTTTTCTAGTATTTTATGCATTAAGTTTTTAGAAGGTAGGCCAGGGAACCTACCCCACCAAGTTCAACATCATTTTCAGTAGGAAAATACATTTTGAGTTCAAACAAAAAATTATTTTCTATCTCATTTTTATAGCCCATTTCAATTCAGACTAGCCAAATTTCAAGTGCTCAATAGCCTTCTATCCTACTGCCAGCATACTGGCCCTGTCAGTATTGTAATGTGTCTTGGGACAATTGCTTTCTCTGAATATATAATATAAAGTGAATATGTAAATTATTGTTAAAATATTTAATTGTTGCCTTCATTAAATACCTTAGTTTCCATTCAAACACAAAACTAAATATAAAAAGAAACATAATTAAAAAACAAAAAACAGGGGCACCTGGGTGGCTCAGGTGATTAAGCACTGGACTTAGGCTCAGGTCATGATCTTGGGATCCCTGAGTTCCAGCCCCTCAGCCCCCATGTCAGGCTCTGTACTGACCACTCAGAGCCTGGAGCCTGCCTCACATTGCGTGTCTCCCTATCTCTCTGCCCCTCTCCTGCTCACACTCTGTCTCTCTCTCTCTCTCAAAACTGAATAAATGTTAAAAAAAAAATTTTCCCCCAAACAAAAAATCAAGACTTTCTAAATCTTATAGGTTACACATTCATTCTGCTAATGGATCTTCTCTCTTGACCTCATTTAATTCACCACACCCTTAGGCAACAATTTAGAAGTTTTATTTTCACAAATTTTTAAAAAAATAAATATAAATACTACCAACTAACAAAAGAGTATCTGGACCGAGTTCTAACATATCACTTAAATCAATTATCCAAATACATCTAATCTGTTTTGGAAAATAGTCACAACCATTTAAAAAAAAAAAAGTTTCTGATACTGTATGTACAGAAAAACAAGGAATTTTTAATTTTTTCATTACTTCAACAATGTTTCCAACCATGTAAAAATTCAGTGGAAATGCATGTTAAAATAATTTACCTAATAATTTTCCCCGTTTCTGACACTTTATCACTGCTCATCAAATCTAAGAGTTTTTTTTTTAAGTGGGACTTATCTTTATTTTTTTATTTTTCAAATTTGTATTTAAATTCTAGTTAGTTACCATGAGAAGTATTTCCTTTTTCTTTTTCTTTTTTTTTTTTTTAGAGATAGAGAAATCGTAAGTATTTAGAGATAGAGTAAGCGTAAGAGAGGGAGGGAGGAAGCTAGAGAGACAGAGTGAGAGAGAATCTCAAGCAGGCTCCAGCCCCAGCATTGAGCCCAATACAGGGCTGATCCCACAACCCTGGGCTCATGACTTGAGCCAAAATCAAGAGTTGGATGCTCAACCCAGTGAGTCACCCAGGTGCCACTGAGAAGTGTTCCATTTTACATAGGCTTATATTTTAAATAGGTAGTGTTGCCTAGCTCTCCCTGAGACTATTCTCTTTAAGAAAACCTTTCCTTCACTGTAAAAACTACATTTCAAACTATAATTTACACGTTTATGTTTTATTTTTTCTGGATATATCTTCATGTAACTGTTTTAAATTCCAATTAGGTGAAAAATTTTTCAGAGACCAGTACTTTACCTTCTATCCTTCCACCTATCTCTAAAGACAGAACTAGCAAAATGGAAAGGGCAAAAGCTGTATGGAAAACAGCTGAGTTAGTTAAGCCAGTTCTGCCACTTGCTATCTGGATGACCTGGGTCTCACATTCCTTATCAGTAAAATGGAAATTTAAAATAGCCATTTTGAATGTTATAGGAATTCAGTAACATAGGTAACACACATGGCACAAAGTAGGCAACTTGGTAAAGAGTACAAAGCTGCTACTTTTATTTTTTTTTAATTTTTTTTAAATTTTATTTATTTTTGAGACAGAGAGAGACAGAGCATGAACAGGGGAGGGGCAGAGACAGAGGGAGACACAGAATCGGAAGCAGGCTCCAGGCTCTGAGTTGTCAGCACAGAGCCCGATGCGGGGCTCAAACTCATGAACTGTGAGATCATGACCCGAGCCGAAGTCGGACGCTCAACCGACTGAGCCACCCAGGTGCCCCTAAAGCTGCTACTTTTAAAAAGCTTAATATACTTCTTACTAGTAAAATCTTCCAAAAAATTGTATGAAAACTTCTTTTCATTCTTTACCAGCATATTTTAACAAGTCTTGTTCCCATTTCCACCCCCCAGAAATCATATTAAAAAGACTACATATGGTGGAATAAAATATACCACCTCTCTTCTTCTCTTTCAACTACAACCAAATGCACATACATTCACAGCACTAATTTACTATAGGGTTGAATCATTTTAAATTGCCATTTTTACATGTCCAAACTGGTGAACTTACTGGCTGTCTCAAATGGTTCAATCTGAAATTTACTCGCCCAGTGAACACTTTAGTAATCCCAGGCTGGACTGCAGTTGCTGCACATAAGCAATGTTAAATGAGAGCTTTGAAATAAAGTGGAACATGAAAGTTCATTCTTATTTTAATGCTTTTACTTTGTACAAAGCTCTTCTAGAACTAAAATGTTAATATAATACATCTTGAATGTATTTCTTTTTTTTTTTTTTTTAATGTTTATTCATTTTTGAGAGAGACAGAGCACGAGCAGGGGAGGAGCACAGACAAAGAGAGACAGAGACACAGAATCTGAAGCAGGCTCCAGGCTCTGAGCTGTCAGTACAGAGCACAACACGGGGCTCAAACTTACAGACTGCGAGATCATGACCTGAGCCCAAGTCAGACACTTAACCAACTGACCCACCCAGGCACCCCAATCTTAAACATATTTCTAAGTAAAACGTGCAATATCTTCTGCAATTATTCTGCAGACTATGTAAACACACATCAGGAAGAGATGATCAAGTAAGAATCATTATATTTATATGTAAATCCAAGCATACAACTGAAGAATTGCAAGATCTTCAACAGGATGACTAACATTTCAAAAGTCAACAGTGTCTACAACAAGAGACCTCTTGAGTGTCAGAATTAAACTAAAGACTCAAAATACAGGAAACAAATTATCTGCCAGAGAAATTCTAGGGAAGAATTCTCAACAAAACCTACCTCAATAGTTCTCAAAACTGGTTCAGAATAAAATCACCATAACAGCTACAACAAAAAACACAAGTGCCCTAACTGTAAGAGTGTAGGGCCCTAATGAAAAGTGTAATAAACCTCCCCAGGTGCTTCTCATATGCATCCAGGGTGGAGAACCTCTGTTTATTATGGATTCTTTTTCATACCCCTACATAAATTAAGACTAAATTTTGAGGAGAAAAACATGTTCCTAAGCCCAGTAAAGTTCCAGATAATTCTAGTCTACCCGAGAGTAGATTTTCTTTATTTTATAAGAAAACATCACCCCTACATTACCATGAAGACAACATTTATACCAAGGAACACTTCTCTCTCCTATTTAAAGTACTGTCGTAAAAAAAAACAAAAAAAAATAAAATAAAATAAAATAAAAAAATAAAAAAAAAAATAAAGTACTGTCGTAAGATTTTCTTATTAGAGGGATCATCAGCAATGCAGAACATAAAAGAAAATTTGTAGTATTCCACTAGGACCATTACTGATATTTCTTCCTGTTTAAAAAGATTTTTAACTTTCTAAATTATAAATAAAATACTAACAGTTTATTTTACACAAGTTTAACCAATCAACTAGAAATCATAATTGAAATATAATTCCTATTTAATTTCAATTTTAACATTCAAAAGTAGTCCAATTAAGACAGTCTTACTGTTCTAGAATCCGAGAATGGATTATATTCATCAAGTCCTGGTGGAACATTTCTTGTCACTTGTGTAACTGATGGGTCCTGGAATAAAATTCAAAGGAGAATAAAAGATTACTTATCCTTTAAGGCACAATTTTGATATTTACAAAGCATTTATTCCATCTGTATTTCTGGTCACCCAGTGAAGCTAACAGGAAAATAAAAAGATTATCACATTTCCTCACTCTCATCCCAACAAGGTTGAAATTTATACCCTCAGCCCTCTCAATGAAAAAACTGGGTTAGATGCAAATCAGGTGCTGGCTATTATATAAAAAATGAAAATAGCTATGTGGAGGTGACTGCACAAGAGCACCTTAGCAAACCTTGGGTAAACCCACCATCCCTTCCTTTAGGTTCCACAGTTCCCATATTTTTAAAGTTATCTTCCATCAGTTTTCCCTACTGCAGATATAAGTACCACATTACAAGTCAATGTCATGTACAGGCAACATCTATAGCATTCAAGATTAAGCACCATTTACATGTTTTATTCTGCTCCAATATTTTCACTTGACTATAGTTTACTTTGTCCTGTTTCTCCTTTTCCAAATACATCACCACACTATCCCAACTTTTCAAATCTTTTCATGTTAGGCTTCCAAATAAGTCCCAAAATATTAGTTAATCTACTTCTCTTGTGAATTTAAGACACAAACATAATAAACATCTCAACAAAAACCAACTGCATAATTAATGTGAAAGGCATTTGCAAACTGTAATACAGCCTCATTGGCCTTTACATCCCTAATTCCAAACTTTGGCATGCATCAGAATCAAAACAGATTGCTGCAACTGACCTCTAGAGTTCTGAGAAGGGGCCTGAGAATCTGTATTTCTAACAAGTTCCCAGATGATGCTACTTGCCGCTGGTTGGGGAACCACTGCTCTCTTGTCTATACTGTACTTTTTCCAATCCATCTTTCTCAACACAGTCATCAAAGTTACCTGTCAAAAAGGAAAAGCTGATCTTGTCATTCCCCTCCTCTATTCCTAATCCATTTCAGATTCTTTAGAGGCTCTCCACCAAGACAAAATATAAATTCCTCAAAATGAGATAAAAGACTTCTGACCATCTAACCTAGTCCCGAACTACCTTTCCAGCCAGACTCATCTATTCTCTCTGAAGGACCTTCCTCTTGCCAGGTCCTTAACTCCCCACCAAATCAAACAAGATATTGCATAAGGAGCCTTGAACTTGGCAAAAAGTGGTAAGGATAAATTAAAAGTATGGCACAGACAAAAAATAAAAAAACTATGCTTGTTCAACAATAAAAAAGGAAGGAGGGGTTGAAATCACTATTTCCCAGGGTTGTCCTCCCAAGTTTACTCAAAAATGTGAGAAGCAGGAAGATTATCAAAAAAGAGTGTGTGCTTCAGGGAAAAGAGTGAGAAAAAAGAAACATGAATATTTTAATCAAAATTTTCAGTTTGGCACTGCTGTGGTTACCTTAATTCAGAAGAGGGTTTAGGAGGGTGAGTGGCTGGTTCAGTCAGCGCAGCAAGCAACTTTTGATCTCAGAGTTCTGAGTATGAGCCCCACATTGGGTGTATGGATTACTTAAAAAAGTAAAAAAAAATTTTTTGAAAAAAAACGGGTTTAGGGTCAACAAGTGGAGACTTAGCAAATCCTAATGGTCCAGATGCAGTCTCAATGCATTCCCCTCATCCCTACCCACAAAACCTGGTGACCTGGGAATTCTCCACACCATACTCTTCCTTGGCATTGCTTCCTGTGGTTGAAATACTCTTCCAGGTTGGGTCAACCTAGCATTCTCCTCTTCCTTAAAGACTCAAAAAAACACTTCACATGCTAACTAATAAAAATCCCTGATACCCAAGTCAGTACAACATACGCTTAGTGCTTTCTCAGAGCTTGGTATTCATCTCCATCATCATTTATTTCACTGAATCATGATGATCTTCATACAATTCCCTTTTCCCAAATTAGACTGTCACTTCTTTGCATACAAAAACCACAAATAGGTGTTTTTTTTAATTTAATCATATGTGCCTGGTAATACTGTTTGAGTATTATTACCACCCCCAAAGAGAAAAAAAAATCTACAGACTAATGCTTCAAGGCACGCCTGGGTGGCTCAGTCGGTTGAGCATCTGACTTCAGCTCACATCATGATCTCACAGTTCATGAGTTCAGGCCCTGCATCGGGCTCTGTAATGACAGCTTCTGAGCTGTCTGAAGGACATCTGAAGGAGTCTGCTTCAGAGTCTGTCTCCCTCTCTCTCTGCCCCTCCCCCACTCACGCTCTGTCTCTCTGCCTCTCCAAAATAAAGAAAATGAATTTTAAAAAATTTTTAAAGAGTAATGCTTCGGGATAGAATCAACAGTAATAACCAAGAAACACTTTCTGAAAAAAAAGTGCATAAATATGAAGCTGGTTCAAAATTTTAAGTATAAAAATATTTTATCTCACTCCTAAAAAAATACTAATTAAAACTACCCTGACCTAATCATTTTTCACCTATCAGAGTAGAAAAAATCTACAAGTCTGACATACTCTAATGACAAAGGTGTAAGAAAATAAGAATTCTCATATATTATTAATGGGTACAGAAATTGTTACAACCTCTAATGGAAGGACAGTTGGCAATAGCTAGCAAAATTACATCTACATTTTTACTCTGACCCATGATCTCACTTCTAGGAATTTATTCCAAAGGGCAAAATACTATTTGTAATAGCAAAAGACCAGAAGCAACCTAAATGTCTACCAATAGAATAAAGTTGAATCAACTACGGGACATGGACATGATAAAGTACTATGCAGTTAAGTATTACACAGCTGTATAATGGTACAAGGAAATCTATATGCTGCTATGGAATGAATGAAAAAGTGCAAAACAATATAACTAAAATGTTGCCTCTTATTGAAAGAAAAAAATTAACATGTAAAACTAAGATGTTACCTCATATTTCAAGAAAAAAATTAATGTGTATGTGTTTACTTAAATTTTGAGCAAGATGAAAAAACCAGGGCACCTGGCTGGCTCAGTCGGAAGAGCATGCAACTCTTCATCTCTGTGTCATTGAGTATGAGAGCCATGTTGGGTGGAGATTACTTAATTAAACTTAAAAAAACTTTTTTTACATAAAAAGTAAGTAAAATTTTACTTATTTAAATGCTTATTTGTATTTTTGAAAAAGAAAGAGAGTACAAGCAGGGGAAGGGCAGAGAGAGAGGGAGACAGAGGATCCAAAGCAGGCTCTGCGTGGACAGTAGCCAGCCCAATGTGGAGCTCAAACTCACAAACTGGGAGATCATGACCCAAGCTGAAGTCAGACATTCAACTAACTGAACCACTCAGGTGCCCCAGTAAATAAAATTTATTAGTAAGATGAAGAAGCCAAAAGCTACTAATATGAATGATTATCAGCAGATGAAGAGTGATAAGAGACCATAGGCTTGGAAGCCAGACTTTGCTGAATGTACCTCGTTTTACGGTTTTTACTTTGGAACCAGGAAAATATTACATAACTAAAAAAAAAAAAAAAAAAAAAAACGGGAAGTATAGAGTCAGAAAGATAGATCCTGTTTAGCCAACTTTCATGCCATCAATGTCATTCTTTCAATGCTAGAGGTACAAGGAGTCCAATGAGTCCCAACTCTCATTTTCTAAATACACATGGCCAATTATCAAGTGTCCTAAAATTCACAAATCCTACATAAGTAAGGTATAACTTAGCTCCAAAGAGACGAATGAAATCATTCTTCCAATTTTCTACTTTTAACTCCAATAATGAAAATGTACTTGGTTTTCTTCTAGATTCTAGAAGAGATTAAATCCAGGCTGAGTTAATTGGCAGTTTAACAAAATCATTGTGTCAAGTTAACTGAGTTCACTTCTAGTTGGTCTGGAATTTCTCCTTAAGTATTAGGTGACGAAGCAGTAGAACATGTACCAGATTTGCCAAGATTTAGGAAGCTAAAGAACTATTACCTCTGAATTCTTAATTAACCTTTCAAATTAGTTTTAATAAATGTAGATAGTGTTATGGAAGTTGTAGTCTTCTGAACTAGAAGAAAACAACAGAGCTGAAGTTTTAATAATGAATAATCTTTTAAAGCCTCTACATGTCTAGCACTTATTACTTCCAATCCTTGTTATGATCCTCCCTGATGGATGGTACTATTCTATTTCTCAGAGAAAGAAGCTATGACTTTGAAAAAGGTCAAGAAACTTCCTGAAGGGCGTTTAGTGTATATCTGAGAGAAAATATATGCTAAAAATAAAATTTACCACACCCACAACTTTATCAAGAAAGACACAGGTTGAGTTCATTGTTTATTAATGATTTCAAACCTTTGGCAGGAAAATGTGCTTTCTTTTCAACACAACAAAATCAAACTGTTTCAAGTGCTAACTTGGTTGCCTCTACTGCAGTGGTTGTCAAACTCAGTACAGACTGGAATCACCTGGAGGGCTTGTTAAAACCCAGATTACTGAACCCCATTCTAAATGTACCTTGATGTCTCAGATAGTGTCTAAGAATTTGCATTTCTAACAAGGAAAACAATCTGAGAGAGCCTCCTTTTACTGACTTAAAATAATATACTACACTTCTATGTTTTATTAACTTCCAAGAAGTGTAGACATTCTTTAGAATTTAAATATCCTATTTGGATCTGACTATCCATAAATATTAAATTACATAAATTTAGTTAAGCCAAGGCTATTCTACTAAACCCTCCACACACCATTTAACTTCATAGCCATATTTCATTAAAAATCAAGATGCATTATAAAAATGTTTTTCAACGAGAATAAGATTTCAAAACTAGCATAATTAGCTTTTTTATATCTTTAATTCAGATTTCTTTACCAAATCCTCTAAGGTAGTGTACCTTCATTATATTTCAAATGATTTCATCCACTATGCATTAAATTGGGCAGTTCTCCATCACTCCACACATAACCTCTCAGGAAGATTCTAATGTGGCAGAAAGTACGTTCACCTTCAGCTAGACTCTTGAGAATCAACCTTGAGATTCACCTTCAGCTAGATTCTTGAGAATCCTGCTTATTCTTTGTACCATTCTCAAGCTAAATAGTCTAACATGAAAATAGCCTACATGGATGACTGTGTATAACCATATATTATGTATCCACTTATTATATCTGCTAACACTTAACAGGTTTGAGTTTCAAGATTAACGTTCAAAATCTCACGTATCTTAGGTACTTGTTCGGTAACAGAGTACTTGTCTAGGATTTAGAAACTCCTGGCAATGACTAGACTCTGTGAACTTATGCAAGACACCTAAACTGCCAATTTTCTTATCTGTAAAATAGGGGAAATTTTTGATAGATGATTGTCCTGATCAGTCACAGCTCTGAAATGTTAGGCTATATATTTTTAAGTCTTTACCATCTGGAAAGCTGACTGCCTGTATTCAAATCCGAGTTCTGCTAATGAAAAGCTATAAACTTTCAACAAGGCGATTCATATTTCAATGTGACTCAGTTCCTTCAACAGTAAAACATATCTGTAGCTCATGAACTACTATATATAAAATGTTTAATACTGTTCCTGTACAGGGAAAATACTGATAGCCAAGATTGTTATCATTACCACTACCAATAAGTAAGGAAGAAACAAGCTTTCTGTTTATGATTAACGGAGATATTAAGAATGCATAGCAAATCATATATAACGAATAGGCCAAAAAACACCTACAGCTGCCTTCTGAGGAAAGCAACCAGACATTCTTTGCCCAACCTTTGTGTCAAGTGACCCTGTTATCTTCCCTATGTGTTAAAGGATGAGGAATTGGCGTCTGTGACAATTTTTAGAATTGGACATGAGGAAGTCTGGTAGACCCCAACAGAAGTGACTCTATATTGGATAATGCTAATCAATTAGATCTTATATCTTGAGCTACTTGAAGAGGAGACATTATGATTGGTAATTACAAGCAGAAGAGGCTGACACTAGTCATGGCAGAAAGACAAACAGAAGCTAATAAGATGACCAGAAAAGGGAGCAGCAGGTACAAAATATGAGGGGAAAGACAATTACCAAGGTTGCTAATGTGTCACCAAAGCAAAAAGAGGGCCAACAGAGTTACTGCTATTCTGGTTGGTGAGGAATGACTTGGTGTTACAGGAGTTTTCACTGTTAAGAAGATCCTCAGAGAAGAATGAGAGAAGCACAAGAGGGCAAAGAAGTTAGCAGAGATCAGTCCCCTAACCTTCACTTGAACCAGTACAGCACAATTTTATCTGTTTTATAAATACTGATGTCACATGAAAATGACTTAATGCTTAATGGGTGAGAGGTGAAGGGCAGGGGGGCGATTTGAGGAAACACATTTTTAGCTCCCAGAGACCATTTCATTACAATTGCAAAGATGGACTGTGTTGGGCTACCTTCCCTCCCACAAAAATTCTTACAATAAAGCCCCATCACCTGAGGTAACCTGACACATCTCCATGATTTAAAAAGAGAACAGGTAGAATCAGTGTTCTCTGTCATTTTGGGTTCCATTAAAACGATGTAAATACAGTTTACTGCCATTAACTAAATTTAAATAAAATCTGGTGTAAGAGAAAGTTTTTTTAAGTATAAACATTTATTGATTACTAGTATACATGGCTCTTGAAATGTTTACTAATCCAAAGTGAAATATTCTAGAAGTGTAAAACACAGCATGTTTCTGATTTCAAAGATTTGTCACAAAACAACATAAATATAGGTCATTAATAACTTTTATAGTAATGGTGTTAAAAGGGTATTTTGTATATAAGGAGTAAAATAAAATATTAAAATTAGTTTCATCTGTTTTTTCCATATGGCTACTAGATAATTTTTTAAAGTTTATTTATTTATTTTGAGAGAGAGAGAGAGAGAGAGAGAGAGAGAGAGAGAGAGAGAGAGAGAAAGAGAATCACAAGCAGACTGCATGCTTTCAGCACAGAACCCCATGTGGGACCCAATCCCATGAACCGAGAGATCATGACTCGAGCAGAAATCAAGAGTCAGATGCTTAACCAAATGAGCCACCCAGGCACCCCTAGCTAATTTTAAATTGCAATGTGGCACAATTTTTACTTCCACTAGACAGGTCTGATTGAAGCCTAACAATGTATTCAAGACTGGCTTATAATTTCACTTTCATCCATTTGTGCAAATTCAATTGCTTCAGCCAAAGGGAAAATAAGAAACTGAGACCTAAAGCTAAATTTCTCCTGTTTTTCAAAATTGCAAAAGATGACAAAAGACCTGATCAGAAAGCTTCCCAATCCAATGTTTTCATATAACATAGTAATAGACTTTTACTACATTTTTTCACTTACCTCATGCCTTTTTTCATGATATAGCAGAACACACTAATTTGAATATTAAGAACATTTAGAAGAAAATGCACATTTTTAATTCTACCAGGCATGTCTATGAGAAACTTAGGTAGGCTAAAGCAAAGACAGATTCAAGGAAAGAAAGAGAATTCATCTATTTTAGCACAATAGTGCACTCTTTAATTATGTCATATAATTCTCAGAACAACCTTATGACTTAACTTCTGTATCCTTTCTTTCACTGCTGAGAATACTAGCTCACAAATCTTTAATGTCTTTTGCCCAAAGTCATAGAGCTAATAAGTGACATGGTAGGATTCAAATTCAAATCTGACCCCAAAGATTGAGTTCTTAGAAGAAAATGTAATAAAGAATACAAATTTATGTTTAAAACAGTAACTCCTCTAAAGAAAAAGACTGAATTAAACATGGCATTGCTCCAGCAAAACTTAATTAAAATACTCTTCAAGAACTCTGCTTAATCCAATCAATATTATACACTAGACTAGGAAACTTGATTAAACAAGTCCCAAGCTAGAGGCTAGGAGAGGCCCTACCTTCATAGAATTATATATTTTTTTCCTACTTGATATGTCTCAGAGCTACTATAATCATATGAGTTTAATAAATAGTGAGAATTTCACTTACCTAGAGAATTACTAGTTTCTAAATGTCCCAAATATTTAAAAAAAAAGAAAAGGAACTATAAGAAGCCATTAAAAATCTGAGCTAGACTCTGAAACATGTATTTAGCAAATCTTTTATAAGAGATCGAAAGAAGTGCTTAATAATTACTACGAATTATTCAATAAATCATGACTTTTAAAAACTGGTTCTCATTATCGTTACAAGTCATGACAGTCTTACTCAAACCTAAAACCAACTCCCAAACTAATTTCGTGAACCCAGATCAGTACTTAGCATATTACAACAACTGAAGCAATCACACCTTAGCAGATTTAATGAGATACCACTTCACATCTACTAGAATGGCTACAAACTAGAAGACAGGTAAGTGTTGGCAAGGGTAGGAAAAAAAAAAAAACTGATCTGCTGGTGGGAATATAAAATGGTACAGCCATTGTGGAAGTTAATAAATGACCTAACAGTTCCACTCCTAGGTATATATCCAAGGGAATGAAGGCATGTGTCCACACAAAAATCTGTACACAAATATTCATAGCAGCACTATTCCCAAGAGCCAAAAAGTGGAAATAACCCACATTTTTATCAAATGATATACAAATAAAATGTATATCCATGAATTAAAATTGTTATTTGGTAATACAACCACATGAAGTCCTGATACATGCTATAGTATGGACGAACCTTGAATACATTACACTATGTGAAAGGTGTCAATCATCAAAGACTACATATTGCATGATTCCACTTGTATGAAATGCCCAGAAAGCATATTAGTGGCTGCCTAGGGCTACAGGAGTTGGGAGGAAATAGGGAATGAGTGCTAAATGAAGAATGACAGCTAATAGGGTTTCTTTTTGGAGTGATGGGAAGTTTCTAAAATTGATAGTGATGACTGCACAACTGCAAATATACTAAAAAATCACTATATTATACACTTTAAGTTGGTAAACTGTGCAGTATTATGAATTACTGTACGTCTCAAAGCTTTTTTTTTTTAATGTTTATTTTTGAGACAGAACACGTATCTGTCACAAGCAGGGGAGGCAGAGAAGGAAGTCGACACAGAATCTGAAGTAGGCTCTAGGCTCTGGGCTGTCAGAGCAGGGCTCAAACTCAGGAGCTGTGAGATCATGACCTGAGCTGAAGTCAGACACTAAATGACTGAGCCACCAAGGCACCCCATCAAAGCTGTTTTTTAAAAAGATAATCCAATGTAGTATTTCTTAGAAGAAATGTTGCCAACCAGCCATAAATATCTAAGTCTTCAAAATCTAAATACCACATCACTCATTAGAGAGAAATACTCATTACGAAAGAAGTAAGGAGGAATGGGGCAGGGATATTAGCTATCAGGGACCATAATGACACCAGAGTTTCTTATTATACTGAATCACCAAAAGTTCTTCTGATATTTGAGAAACTGGATAGCTAATAGAGCTATGTTCCCCAACATTAACACACTTAAGCCTAGAGATACAAAAGGAAAAAGGGTAATAATGAAGAACAGGAAAATAATTGGTCATATGTCTGTCAACTGACCTGCAAGTTCAATCACCTTGGACCCCTAATGAAAAAGCCACTGAATTGATACTCTAGGGATCAGAAAACAGCAGAGTCTTGCCACATAAATATCCCTCCATTTTCACTCAACTGTCAAGATATTTTTGTGCAGAAGTTTGTTGTATCATACACAGTTCTCCACCCAGATTAATGGGTTTTCGGTCATTCTCCCTTAACACATTAAATACGGCAATTACCAGAGCAATTACCAGTAAACGTGACAACCAGAGACCTATGAACAAATTCTAGAAGGCCTTAGTTTTTTTCTCATGTTATAAGCAGTCACCTTTTAATGTTTGTTTATTTTTGAAGGAGAAAGAGCATGAGCCAGGGAGGGGCAGAGAGAAAGAGGGAGACATAGACCCAAAGAGGGCTCCAAGTTCTGAGCTGTAAGCACAGAGTCCCATGCAGAGCTCAAACTCACCAGCCATGAGATCATGCATGACCTGAACCGAAGACGGACGCTTAAACGACTGAGCCACCCAGGCACCCCTTAAGCAGTCAACTTTTAAAAGGAGTTTTTCTATCTGAGAGTAAATGTATCTTTGAACACTTTCTTGTGAAACAAAATCTGGTGAAATATCCTACTCTTGTTAACCTGGTGGCTAAACTCCCCAGGTCAGTACTTAAAATCAAAGCACCACCAAATCCAGAAATTCTGCACAACAATTTCCCGGGGTCCAGGCGAGGGGCAGGGCTGGGGGTGGGGGGGATGTTCAGAATTCCAATGGTGACATCAAGGATTCATCTCCTGGTAGTTTCCCATGAGTCTGAAAAGTAATCATAAAATTTAAAAACTATTAAACTCTAATGTGTTTTTTTTTAAATACCAGATGTCCTTTCCAACGATTGTCAACATTAAACAACCAAGGGCACAACCTTCCAACATTTAAAAAAACTTGCATCATAAAAATACAATGTGCTTTCCTTATTACCCTCAGTTCAAGATGTGATCTAGAACAGCTTCTAAAATCCCTAAGCTTTGTAAGACAACCAGTAATTTGTATGTTTTGTTTTTGTTACTATTTCTGTTAACACTAAAAACTTTAAAAGTTAATAAAAATTAGAGTCTGAGAAAATATAGGCAATTTAGGGATAAAATAAAGAATAATCATATGTTGTAACCAAAGATAATCTTGCACCATTATTTCCTTTATCTGTTATTTTAAGAGCTTCCCATCTTTGCCTTGATTCAAAAGAAAAATTCCTTTAAGAAATATAAAAAAACAACAAATACTAATGGCAGAAAAATTCAGTAATGTGCCTAAGGTCACTCACGTAGGAGGTAGAGAAGCAAACCTAGACAGCCTGATACCAGAGCCACCCTTTTACCTACTCCTCGCTACAATTACAGACAAACCTCTGCAAACTTCATTTAATCCTTCCTCTAACCTCCCTACCACCAGGCTAGGAGCACAGAAATGCCTGTCTGTAATATATATCGTTCATAAAATGTTTTCTTATAAATTCCATGATAAATGGTGATTAAGTTCCCCTGAGACTCAAATACAAACATTTCCATTAAAAAAATTTTTTTAATCAGATAGAAAAAAATATGTGATACATTTCTTTTAACCTTGGGGAATACGTTAATTTGCATTTTTACAATATGCCAATGACTTGTAAGCAATTCACTAAAATTTATGACTATTTGAGATGCCAAAAATTAAGCATGCTAGGCCATAAATAAAACCACAAGACAGACTTAATCAACCTGCAACAAGCATCAACACCTTCAGGAAAATTGCGAATGGTGGTAAAACTGTGCTAGAATACCATCCCCTGGCCATCACTGGCCAATATTCCTGACGCTCGTTTCCTCCCACTTTCATTTCTCACCATTTTCTATACGTATCTCACCACTTTCTATACGTATTCCAGTATTCCAAATCACCACCTAAGCATTCTAACCACCACTGGAAGATTCCCATCAGTAAAACGACTACCAATAGCTTGTATCCAACTCTGCCACTTGGAGAAAGTGGAAACTTCCAGTATTTTTGTATACATTGTCTCTACAATATGCACTATTTTGACTGTGTTTGTGAAGCACAAACTTTTAATACTAAATCACTTGCATTTAAATGTCTGATTTCTTCTATTATCAAGTCAAAGTTATCAGTGTATAACTATGCCAAATCCTTTCTTTCTAGTTTGATCTCACCAGTACTCAAACAAAATGCACTTTATCATATGCATTCATTGCTTTATTAAAGAGATTCTAATATTTTTGCTTGTCTGCAAAAATATATTCAGTAATTCACCTATAATCTGTAAAATAAATGGAAGTTTCTTTTAAGGAAAAGTTATCAGGTTAGTCATATTGATAATGTGTTCATAACTGCATTCTAAAAACAAGTATAAAACCCATTATTACATTTTTATAAAAATGTACTGATGCAAGCACAGGCATAAGCAATTGCAACACTAGCCGTGGCAATTATGGAAACCAGGCAAGCTAATATACATACTCTAGGGACACTCAGCTTGGGAGCCATTTGCATGAAAGAGAAGGGCTTTTTAGATAAAATATATTTCTTTTACAAGAACAAAGATTAAGAAAAAATACAGAGATTTTTGAAGAGGGTGCCAAGATCATTCCATGGGAAAAGAACAGTCTGTTCAACAAATGGTATTGGAACAAGTGGATATCCACATTCAAAAGAACTGAGTTCGATCTTACCTCACACTGTATACAAAAATTAACTCAAAATGAATCACAAACCTAAATGTAAGAGCTAAAACTATAAACACCTTAGGAGAAAACATACAGACAAAGCTTCATTACCTCTGATTTGGCAAAGGATTCTTAGATATAATATCAAAACAAAAGATACAAAATAAAGATAATTTGGACTTAATAAAAATTTATTAACTTTTGTGCTTTGAAGGACATTAACAAGAAAGTAAAAAGACAACTGACAAAAAGGAGAAAGTATTTATAAATCACATAGAGTTGACTGTGAACACCACTGGGAGTTAGGGGGGCTGCCCCCCTCTCCCCGCCACCAGGGCAATAGAAAATCAGCATATAACTTTTTTTTGTAATGTTTACTTATTTTTGAGACAGAGAGAGACTGAGCATGAAGAGGGGAGGGTCAGACAGAGAGGGAGATACAGAATCTGAAACAGGCTCCGGGCTCCGAGCTGTCAGCACAGAGCCTGATGCAGGGCTCGAACTCACAGACCGCGAGATCATGACCTGGGCTGAAGTCGGACGCTCAACCGACTGAGCCACCTAGGAGCCCCAAGCATGTAACTTTTGACTCCAAAAACTAACAGCCTACTGTTGCCCAGAAGCCCTACTAGTAATAGTCAACTGATACACATTTTGTGCATTATATGCATTATATATTATATTCTTAAAGCTAGAGAAAAGAAAACATTATTACAAAAATCATAACAAGAAAACATTTATGGTAGCATACTATATTTATTGAAAATGCACGTGTAAGTGAACCCATGTAATTCAAACATGTGTTCTTCCAGGGTCAATTGTACTTGGGTAAAAGACTTGTATCCAGAATATATAAAAAGCTCTTATAATTCAATAATAAAAAAGACAACCCAATTCAAAAATAGGCAAAGGACCTGAACAGATACTTTTTCAAACATACACAAATGGCCAAAAAGCACATAAAAATATGCTTGACACCATACAGCCATCAGAGGAATGCAAATCAAAACCACACTAAGATACTCCAAACCCACTAAGATGGCTAGAATCATAAATAGATAATAACAAGTGTTGACAAGAATGGAGATAAAGCAAATCTCTCATACGCTACTGGTTCCAATATAAAATGGGGCAGCCAGTTTGGAAAATAGTCTAGCGATTCCTCAAATGATTGCACATAATTATTATATGACCCAGCAACCCCACTTCTGGTAAATACTCGAAAGAATTTAAAACTAGTGTTCAAACAAAAATTTGTGCACAAATGTTTACAGAAGCATTATTCACAACAGTCAAACGGTCCCTAATTACCCAAATTCCCATCAAATGATGAACTGGCATTACTAATTCTTAAAAGCACCCAAAGCCAAATACCAGAGAGATTACTGGATTGCTCTCTTCATACAGGTTCATACACAAGGTAGTGTAGAGTTCATACACAATTCTTACTGGCAGTTCTTACACAAGGAAGGGGGCTCCAACACTTGTCTGCAATGTGAAGACAAAAGCTACTGGACAGTATAGGCTGTCTCAGTAGGAACAAACGAACAGAAGAAAAGTGCTACGGAGATCTGGTACAGTCAGATCCAACCAACCTCCACACATCATCTTTTATTTCCCTCACCTATCTTAAGTTGGAAAATTTCTCCCTTGTGATTTAATGACATCTCCTTGTATTTGGATTTTCATTACTCTATCACCAAAAACTAGATACAGGTTTAATTAAATCATGTAGACCTGTATTCTATCATTTAGATCTGTACTTTATCTAAATACAGGCTTAATTCTATCATGGTTTTGCCAAGAAAATGTTACTTCCCAATTATCTTTTGGCAATTCTGGTTGAAAGAAAAAGACTCAAGTCATCTCAAATGCTGGGGGAGGAAAGGCTATTTTAAACACACATAAAGAAGGATGCCAAGTTTCAGAGACTGGAATTCTTCAAAATGTAGCTACATCTCTTAAAGTTCAAGAGCAACTGTATTAAGAAACAGGAATTATAGAAAATGACCCTCAGAAGCCCTAGTTAGACAATTACTACTCCAGTGCTTTGTGATTAAGGTTATTTGGCTCTCGGGGTGCCTGTGTGGCTCAGTGGGTTAAGCATCTGACTCTCGGTTTTGGCTCAGGTCATGATCTCATGGTTCATGAGTTTGAGCCCTACATCGGGCTGAGTGCTGCTGTTGTAGAGCTTGCTTGGGATTCTCTGTCTTTCAATAAATGAATAAACTTAAAAAAAAATTTTTTTAAGATAATTTGGCTCTTTCCTCATGTCTTTCCATGGTTATTCCACCATGACTTCATGATTTTTCCTCTGTGCATGTTCCTGAGAAACATACATCACTGAACTATCACTGTTCCTGTTGGAGCAAAATTTTGGATCAAGCAATCTTATCTGCTCCTGATCATCTAGAAAATGGCTTTCTTTGGGCCAGGTAGCTTCAATTAAGATTAGTCAACTGAGGACAGCATTTTAACAGCCACACAGCAGAGGACATGATCATCTATATGTAAGCAACCACTTAGGGCTGCTCTCTGAGCAGAGCCTGAGGCTCAGAGCATAGCAGCTGCCTAAAATACAAAGCCTCCTATCTAGTTTAGATGATCAGACTCAATCCCAACATCAATAGATTACAACAGAAGAGAATTTATGAATCACAAAATGGTCCATAAAAGCACAAAAATCTAACAATTACAGGGTCTCAAAGTAGAAAACACTTGCAACACAAAAATCTCTACCTTAGCATCTCTGATACGTCATCCAAATTCTGCCTGAAGTCCTTCAAGTGCTGGTGAACTCCATACCAAAAAAGCATTGTCAGGCTATTCTAACAGATTTTTTTAAATCTTCATGTTAAGACAAAAATCTACCTTCATGTAAACTCTGGCAATTAGCCTTAAACTTTTTTCCTGAAGCAAAAACAAATTTATAGAAGACTTTAACTACCTATCTCACACGTCCTTTTAGCCTTCTGTAGACTAAACCCACTCAGTAATTTTAAATATTCTTCCTAGGATTTGATTCCAGACCCACGGCCATTCTGACTTCTTTAGGCACATCCTGTTTTGTTCAAGCCACTCTTTAAATATGCACTTGGAATTGAACACAATACCTGCGGGTTGGACAAGAACAGAATATTGCCGATTCATTTTTAGGAACCCATTACTAATTTCATTAATTACTGTATCACTCTGGGGATTCATGTTAAGAAAATATCTTATAAAAAAATTTCCTGGATCTGCATTTCAACACTACTGAATATTAATTGTACTCCAAAAAAATATTTTCTTTGGTCATATCAGCAAAAGAATATTTTACTTTCAAAGTTTTCACCATCACCATCTCAATTATGATTATTGTTAAAGTCATGGGATCAGGGCACTGGGTGGCTCAGTCAGTTGCACACCCGACTCTTGATTTCAGCTCAGATCATGATCCAATGGTGACGGGATGGGGCCCTACATTTAGTTTGGACCCAGTTAACATTCTCTCTCCCTCAGGGTGCCTGGGTGGCTCAGTCACTTGGGTGTCCAACTTCGGCTCAGCTCATGATCTCACGGTTCATAAGTTCGTGCGCCATGTCGGGCTCTGTGCTGACAGCTCAGAGCCTAGAGCCTGCTTCAGATTCTGTGTCTCCCTCTCTCTCTGCCCCTACCCCACTCATGCTCTGTCTCTCTGTCTCAAAAATAAATAAAACATTAAAAAAAATTTTTTTTAAAGATTCTCTCTCCCTCTGCCCCTCTCCTACGCTTATTCTTCTCTCACTCTCTAAAATAACAAAAAATGAAAATTTAAAAAATTCTTAAGGCCTTGAGACCAAAATAAAATCATGTTCAAATACTAGTTTTGCCATGTAGCATTTGTAAAAGGTACTCCACCCACACTAACAGCCTCCCATTGTACCTGCCTGAGAAATTTTAGCAGCCATAGGAGATGCTCAAGCTAGACAAAATGTTTTCTAAATCTCTTAACAGTCCTGATCCAGAGCACCGACACTCTACCTGAAGAAGATGGTCTCAAAATGAATTACAGATGTGTTTTAAGGGCTAGTTTGAACCCTGGTAAAAATTAACAACAAATTGTTAAAGACATTTGGACCAGCCTCCAGGATCTGGAAAGTTCACAGTTGTGGACAGACCCTATTCACTAGCGAGGCCTGTGCAGTGGAGTGTAGACCCTTTTATGTACTGTACACCTGATACTGTAAACATACTGTAATAATAATGTCTCACATGGAAACAAGAGAAAACACTGTGCCAGCAGCAAGCTGCAGTTTTAAGAATGTTTTTAGTTAAACATTGAGGAGAGAGGCGCCTGGGCGGTCAGTTAAGCATCTGACTTCGGCTCAGGTCATGGTCTCGCAGTTTGTGGGTTAGAGCCCTGCATCAGGCTTTGTGCTGACAGCTCAGAGCCTGGAGTCTGCTTCAGATTCTGTCTCTGTCTCTCTCTCTCTCTCTCTGTCTCTCTCTCTGCCCCTCCCCTGCTCACACTGTCTCTCTCTCTCAAAAATAAATAAACATTAAAAAAAAATTGAGGAAAAAATTAAAGGCTTTTCACCCAAAGTATCATGAACCTACAACACACTACTTTCTCTCCTCCCTGATTGCATGAATAACCCTGAGATCACCTCTTAGAACTGGTTTTAACCTTTAGCTGCAGCAGCTGCACTGCCACCTGTGTGTATACATATACATATGTATGTGCGTGTGTATATATACACACACACACACACACACACATATATGACATTGTACATTGCATGTACCCTTGGATCCCACAGTTTGGTCCCCCTCCCAGCTACCCTTTAGTATGATGAGTGAAGGTGGTGACCTGCACAGCGAGACACAGCTATTTAATCTCTTGCCAGACATCGCCCCTCTTGGTACAGTGCTGTACAGGTCTCTGTAAAAACCCCTTGCTGTCTCAGCAGCCAATTAACTTCTAGTTTACTTTTTCCTGGGTATTTGTTTTGTTTTCTTTCTAATTGACATGTGAAATAGTTCTAGGTTCAGTTGAAGTTCCTGATGAAGAAACACAATTGAGATTTTTTAGTGACAAAATCTGCATATTTATATTTCAAACAATGTAGCTAAAACTTGAAGTAAATTCCTCCTTTTTTCTTTTGGCTTAATGAGTATCATTTATTCAGTATGAAATCTTTATACTATATGTTCCACATGTTAAGAATAAATGTACATTAAATCTTGGTTAAAAAAAGAGAGAGAGAGAGAGAAAGAGAGAGATTTGGGCCAGCCTGGACTATATAAAACAGAGATATTTCAATGAAAAGAGGCTTCTGGACTCCCAACGTTTAATGGATAAGAAGCAAACTGAAAATGCTACTCAGCTGCAAACATTTCTTACAGAAAAAGAGGACTTATCAGAGACTGGAACCAAAAGCAGAAGAAAACAACAATTAGGCAAAGACTTCTAGGTAGCAGAAAAAGGCTCTATTCAAGAAACACTCATCGCCCCCAAATTAGGGGGCCCCGACAAATGAGCCTGGCTGGATTTCAGACTTGCCAGGGACAAGCAACTGCTAGCTGTCTCCCACTTCTCCCATACTTGAATGGGAGTGTCTACAGGGGTCATCCTGTATTTGTCTCATCATTTTATGCTGGGTATATCTTTTTACTCCCTAGGTCTGTATCAAGAGGGACACACCTCCTCCCATCAAGGAGTAAAATCTAATGTAATCCTTCCCACTCCTTTTTTAATCTGGTCTGGCTTTGTGTTTTCTTTGACTAACACAATATAGCAGAAGAAAAATGACTCAAGAAGCCTTTAGCTTCCCCTCTTGCCCTCTTGGAACACTACTACTATGGAAAAAGCCCAGGCTATTCCTAATAGAAAGGCCACATAAAAAAGAACCAATTACTGCCCCCAGTGACAGCCCCAGATAAGTGATGAGACGAAGTGATTCCAGGGAATAACATTCAAAAACAAACTGCCCAACTAAGTCTAGCTCAAATAACACACTGATGAGCAAATAATTGTTGTTTTAATCCACTAAGTTTTGGGATTGTTATACAGCAATAGGCAACTGAGACAATGGTAAATAATGATGCATCTTAATTTGATGAAATATAATCAGCAGCTCAGTACATGCTTTTTTAAAAGTACCAACGTTAGGGGCGCCTGGGTGGCGCAGTCGGTTAAGCGTCCGACTTCAGCCAGGTCACGATCTCGCGGTCCGGGAGTTCGAGCCCCGCGTCAGGCTCTGGGCTGATGGCTCAGAGCCTGGAGCCTGTTTCCGATTCTGTGTCTCCCTCTCTCTCTGCCCCTCCCCCATTCATGCTCTGTCTCTCTCTGTCCCAAAAATAAATAAAAACGTTGAAAAAAAAATTTTTAAAGTACCAACGTGAGGAAAATCAAGTACCAACTTATGCAGTTGGCATCACCACAAAATACCACAGACCATAAATTAATATCACTATGTCCCAGATTAAAGCTGAAAGATAAAGTTAGCAATGTTAGACTATCACAGAAGAAATCCTCACAATCCTTTCCTAGTGCTAGCCAATATCCAGTCATAAATTTTAAATGGATAAGACAGGAGTGACATCAACTAACTATAAATGAAAACAAAATAGATAGGATCCTTGAATTACGGGTCACTTTTTAACAATAAAGTTTTCAATTTTCAACTCGTTCTCAACTCTTAGAACTACTAGAATTACTGTAGCTTAAATATCACAAGGAATGGTGAATTGTAGCCCACTTTCAAGAGATTATTGTAAGAAAGAATTTTTGAGGCCCAAAAGAATAGAGTTCTTTTCTTAGGGGGGAAGCCTTTGTAAGTGACAAAGCACTAGAATTCAGGCAACCTGGGTCTAGTCTAGCAGTGACCTAGAGCAAACCCACTTCTGTTTGGCCATGATTCCTCAACTGTGACCTGCCAAACACTACTAGCAGCCTCAAAGAGTGTAAAGGAACATGAACTTTTATGAAATAAGTAAGCCTTAGGGAGGTACAGCATAGAGAATGTAAACACAATCATATTATAATAGTGTTGTAACACATGGTAGCTACACTTGAGGTGAGCATAGTATAATATACAGACTTGTGGAATCATATGTTATATACCATAGTCTAATGGAACATTGTGTGTCAACGTCACTAAATCACTAAGCTAAGAATATAGTTAAATGTGTTTAAAGGCAATTTCTATTATTACTTATTAGTAATTAACGAATTAAAGCCACCATGCATTGAGCACTTATTACATACTAAATATATGTTCATCTAATCCTATTAACAACCCTATGGAGAAGATCCTATTATCCTATTTCACAGAACAGAGGTATAAAGAGGGTAAGCAATTTTCCAAGGTATCACAGCTAGTGACAAAGCCAGAATCAAATGCTGAGTTGTTTTAAACTCTTGAGCAGAAACCTTTAAATATGTCCTTCTGCTGTCTCTGTATGAGAGCCTCAAGTCCAAACTCCAAATACAAAACAAGAATCTGGTGTCAGAAATGCAATCAATGAGCAAAGAGAGTGCCATCAGCAGCTAAGAGTAAGATTTAAATTCTAGTGCCAATTCTACACCACCTACACCTGGGTATAAGACAATGGGCAGTTAACAATGAGAATCATGAGTTTTTAATCAAGAAGAAATTAGAATGATTGCTATACGTGAAATATCTTATCTCTGGGCTTTTTTTTGTCCGAAGAATGAGATCTCAATAAGTCACTGTAGATTTTCCCTTCCCAGACTTGAAAGTTCTACTTTTTGTAATTACATAAAAATTTATTTCCAAAGTGAGTTTTCCAATCCAATCAATTAGCATATTAATATGGTAAGGCATATCAAAAGATATGAAGGTCTTCTTACCACTTATTAATCTTTCTTTCCTTTGAATCAACTCATTCTGGTACTTATACACTTACACTGACTTATAAGAACCGTATTAAATTATTGATCTCTGGTGATTATTTTACTCTATTTTACTTCTGAAGCATGTCTGTCTACATGTTAGACTAATAGCCTTAAGGATATATATTTCTTCACTATCTATGGAATAAATGAATAAATAATAAATGAATAAACTCCAAGTTTCTTGATGCGCAATAAAAACTACTCAAATTCCATGAATTCTTTCAGAGAGCCTATCACAACCACTAGAAGCAAGCAGGAGCTCAAAAAAATAAATTGAATCCAGCAAACAATTTTATAGCAGCTAATAAAATTCTGTAAGCCATCACAGTTACATTATTTAAGGAGGTTATCTCCAAATTATTTTCATGACAGTTCAAATGAAGATGATGACAAGTGCTTCTAACATAAAAGTGAAGGAAAAGAAATGATGAAGAACTGAAAAAGCAATAGAAATCAAACAGCTTTTTAACCAAGAAGAAATCAGGATGGTTGCCAAATGTGAAACATGTATTTTGGAAATATGAAATTTTTGATTACTGAAATACTGGAAATTAGAACAGATCTGAAAAGAAAGATGGTCTTAAGTTAAAATGATAAATCCAGGAACTTTTATATTTAAGGAGAGAGGACCAGAAAAGCTATTTCAAAAATCACACTTACATAAAAGTAAACCGAAAGAAGAAAGAATAAGCTACAGAGGCAAACCTTTACTTTAAGAAGGGCAGGAGTGCCTCGTCTGACAATTGGTTTCCACCTAGGTCATGATCTCACAGTTCAGTTCGTGAGTTGGAGCCCTGCATCAGGCTCTGCACCGATGCGATAGGGAGCCTACTTGGGATTGTCTCCCTCTCTCTGCCCCTCCCTGCTCACCATCTATTTCGCAAAAATAACTAAATAAACATTAAAAAAAAAAAAAGGGCAGCTAGACACAAAAGGAAAGATAAAGGGTCAGATACACAGTGCTATGACAGTTGCCAACAACAGGGTATGGTCATAAACAAGTCTTCTCTAGGCCTAAATTATCCATCCCTTGGAAGCATTTTATGGATGAATAATCACTGTCCTGTGAGTGCATCCACTTATAAGGAACAAAAAAGGTTTATAATTTTATGCCACAATGAATGAGTATGGAAAACTACTTTTGGGTTTAGAATTACTACAACAATGTACCGGATGGCAGAAAAGCAAAGTGTCATGGCAACATCAGATGTCACAAAAGAGCAGTCTAGGCTAAGTAGAAAAGTGTCTTGCCCTAACAAGAGAATTAGCTATATAAAATGAGCCATGAAATGGAATAACCAAATAGAAAACAGCCCAACTGTCAGATGCTGAATAAACAGTATCAATGAATTATCTGAATTAGGAAAAGGTAATAGGTTCTTAATGTTATACCTTCCAAATATTTTTAAATAACACCTATTTGGCAAGTTATGTCTGTTCAGAATGTCTATGATTAAAGAACAATATTTTCCACAACATGGAATGATGTAATACCAAATACTAAATTGAGAGGGTGGGCTCTCCTTGAAGTGTAACCATATCAGCTTTAAAGCCTGAAAGTTCCAGGCCAGTTGCATAGAATATTCTTAAATGACTTTTTTACTTTTTTTTTTTTTTAAGATTCTATGGTTAATTAATCTATACACCCAATATGAGGCTCGAACTCACAACCCTGGGATCGAGTCACATGCTCCACCCCCTTCCAGAATTCTTAATAAGAGATAAAACCACAAGTAACAAAATGTAAACTCAAGCCAGAAGCGACACTTGTGTGACCACAAATTCAAGTTACTCTCTCGTTTTGTGTGACTACAAATTAAGGTGACTATTGCACATATCCAGGAAAAATTAATGAACTTCGACCAAGAGTTGGAAACAAATTACACGTGTAAGCAGCTGAGTTCATCAAGAAAATTGGAATATTTTTTTAAATAGGGGTTTACTCAGATGTTGCATTCGCTTAAGCACACAATATCTCAGCCTCCTTCATTTGTCCGTTTCTGTGCCAAGCTCTTCCAAAGCTGGGGTTGATAAGGTTGACTCCAAGAAAGAAAGAAGCTCACGTAGGAAATGCAATCCTCACACAGCCCAGGGAACCGGTGACGCACTAGGAGCTTGGAAAACATCCCGTCGTTCACCTTACTAACGGCAGTTAGATAGGAAGATGGTCGTCCACGTGCACTATTGTTTTCCAGGTGTGTTTGTTTATTTTTAACTCCTGCTTTGATATCAGTACCCTCAACCCCAACCAAATGGGGCGAAGGGGGATGGCAGCGCCGCTGGTGGTGCGTGGGCGCAACACAAGTTTAAAAAATAAAATCACAACCTTTTTTTTTTTTTTTTTTCCTAATTGCAGCGTACTCGGTGCCCTCACCTCTCCTCTACACCTCTGCCATCACTCCACGCAGCTCTTCGCCACCGCCGCGGGTCCCCATGACAACCCCACCCGAGGACGATCCCTTTCCGCTGCCTCCCGGCCCCAACCCGGGCCCGGACAGCCACACTCGCCTGTCAAGTGACAACTCCACCTGCCCTGAGCTCTACTCTCCTCGCTCCCGAGCGACGATCCGGGAACCCTCCCGACGCGCGGGCCCACTCCCAGACTAGGGTAAAACCCTCGCCAGTCGGGAATGTGCGGAGGGGGCGGCGGGGGAAGGAGCTTAAGACGTTCCACTCCAACCCCCAAACGAGGGGTGCGAGGGCCTGGGCGCGACCCCCAAACGGGTTGCGGCGGCCCTGAACACCGAAACTAAGCGGCTGAGGGGAGCCGAGGGGCAGGCTCAGGGGGCGCGAAAGAACTTGTCGTTTTCACAAACAACGACGCGTCGAGGCGGCAGGAGACTGCTGGGGACCACGCTCACCTTGAAAGGGTTGTTGAGATCCGGGTCCGCAAACGGGTTACTGTCGAAATCCGACATCTCTCTCGCGCTTGGCGTCACCCACCGGACCCAGGCGCAGAGAGAGAGACGAAGCGAGGCCGCCGCCCCCCTGCGCGCTCACGTCGCCGCCGCCGCCGCCGCCGAGCAGATCCGGGTGCAGCTCTCGGGGCCACCCAGCCGGCCGCGCCACTGAGCATGCCCGGTGCCACGGGCTCCCGGCCGGCGGCGCAGCTCCCGTTCGCCGTCCCGTTCATGCGGGCCGGGATCCAGCGTTCCGGGCTTTGGCTACGACCGAGTAGGGACTAGGGGCGGAGGGAGTCGGGAGCGGGTAGCGGAGTGACCCGTCCCACGTACCGTGGGCCTGCCTGAGGTTCCTGCGACTTGACGAGGAATGCGTCTGGCTGGACTTAATTATATTATCGATTTAAAATCGGCTCCCTGTGATCGAACGTGACTTGGGAAAGAGGTGGTACTTCGTGAATAAGAAAGACACCGACAGTATTCCCCCAGGTTGGGAAGGCAGCCTGGAATGCTGGCTGCATACCTGGGGAGGGAGCGGCTATTTAACCACGCTTCCAGCCCAGGACTGCAGAAGCGCGGGCAGCGGTAGAAGCTCCACACTGTTTCCAAAGATAACGTCTCGTGGGGGGGCCTGCCCTCGCTAATGAATTCTGGGCACACACCCCACTTGACCCCACCTGGGAATCTCAGCCTCCAGTCTTCCGGTCCCTCGACTCTAGGTTACTGACAAATCACGGAGACCAGTCTCGCGTTACCGATGCGGACTGGCTCGGCGGAGGTTTGAGAAAGAGGGAAGGTACAGTACCAGGCTTGGTCCAGCCCCTGCTCCCATTCTCCGGAATCTGCATAATGGCTACTTCTCCGGAGACCAAGGGGGACGAGGGTGAGGGTGACACGAGTTCAGAAATCAAGGTCCCCAAGTTAATGTTAGTGGTTGACAAAATGCATTTTTTTTAATTTAAAGGTATTTAGACGCAAAATATACACCTTTGATTTTTTTTTTCCTGATGCTCCCCAACGCCAGGGATGAGGTCACCGAAAAATGGGTAGAAGAATTTTTTGTACCATTTGTTACCCTACCCCTGAACTCAATGAGAGAGTATCTCTTTCCCCACTTTAATCTTTCTGCTCTAACAGAAAAGCACTTAGCAGATGAAGCGGCCAAGAGCCAGAATTATTCTCACTTGGTAGGTGCCTAAGAATTGGAAAAAAACTAGAATTAGGCTTTTTAGATTTAGGGGGACCTTGCACTACACAAAGTCACCTGGGAAATGATACTTCTCCCCACTGTGAAAACACTAGCTAGGGATAATGGACAAAAATAACAACAACACACATTTACTATAATCTCTCTTTGGCAAGAGCTAAGTTGAAATATAGGAAAAGAAGCTGCTTAGAAAAGCAGCTGAGTAGGAAGGTCAGCTAATAAGTGACAAGAGACAGAGATGATCATGGTAGAGCGACATGATTCCAGATATGAAAAAGAGCTAACGATTGAGATCACCATCCTATATCCTTAGCAGCTGCCATGTGTCTGGTTCATTAGCTTAGTGCTCAAAATATGTGTTGAGTTCAAATTCCAATTCTGATAGTACTGCTACTCACTTCATCTCTTTGAATCTGTAAAGGATTATTTAGGTATTATGTGAGATAGAGAAAAGTGTCTAACATGTACATAGTGCCTAACAAATACAGGTTGAATGTCTGAAAATGGCATGAGGGTCCAACCCATTTGTTCTGGTATGCTTTTTGCTTCATCTCTCCTGAACTTGACCTTGCCCAGATGACCTGCTTCTCTCACCACTTTGGCCCTCGCTCCCTTCACCTATCCTCCAAATGACTCAAAAAATCAGCAGCTATTTATTATGCATCTACTATGTTCCAAGACAGTGAGTACCAGTTGAGCCTGCATTGCAGGATGGAAATTTCCAAATACACTGTGTTTACAGCTAATGACACTAGCATCTAATACAAAGATTTACAGACTTGACTGTTACAGAATCACTTGGAATACTTATTAATGATGCAGACACCCACCTCTTCCCATCGCCTATCTTTTAAATTCTGCTTTAACGGATCTGCATTTTTAATTTTTTAAATGTCTTCATCTACAAATACATTATTTTACATAAATGCATAAATGGATTCATAGCATACATACTGGTGTTTTCACTTTTTTTTCTCTTTATTCTTTGTGTCCCCTTCTGTCTTACCCTTCTTTAACAACCTGGTATGATCCTTTCAATATTCTTATAAAATTGTATATCTACATGCACATAATATAACAATATTCATGTAGACATATTACATATACAGAGTTTTGGCATTATCTTGAAAATGGATCATATACATATTTTTCTGCAACTTGGTTTTCTCACTCAGTGTTACTTCTGGCAGCTTCTCAGTGAAATGTGTGTTGGCAAAGAGACAGTCTAAGCTTTCTTACCCCAGTATACCACATAAATATTACCACTTTATTTTAGTTTTTATTTATTTAATCTCTACACCCAATGTGGGGCTTGAACTCACGACCCCAAGATCAAGAGTCACATGCTCCTCTGATTGAGGGAGCCAGGAGTCCCAACATTATCACTTTTTATGTGTACCATATCTATAGAAGTGAAAAGAGTTGGGAAGTATGGCCTAATGGGAATCCCTCCAAATCAGCAACTATTTATTCTCTTTAACAATTGCAAACTCAGCATATTTAAAGGACTGGGATGATTCTGATACAGGTGATATGCTGACCACACTCCAGGAACACTGATAGCAGGATGTTCAGACATATGATCCGTGGGTGAGCTTATTGATTAGCTTTCATGAAATTAGACTCCTAGGACATGAGAAATGAAAGGAAGCTTAGCTCTTTCATGACAGAAGAAGAAACTGATTTTGGACAGGGTAAGTAATTTGCCTCAGTGACAAAGGGAGTGAATAGAGGAACTAGGAACAGAACTCAGTTCTCTCTCTCTCTCTTTTTTTAATGTTTATTTATTTTTGACAGAGAGAGAGAGAGAGAAACAGAGCATGAGTGGGGGAGGGGCAAAGAGAGAGGGAGACACAGAATCTGAAGCAGGCTCCAGGCTCCAAGCTGTCAGCGCAGAGCCCGACGACAGAACTCTAACTCATGGACGGCGAGATCATGACCTGATCCAAAGTCCGACGCTCAACCGACTGAGCCACCCAGGCGCCCCAAGAACTCAGTTCTCTTGACTCACATTTCAGACACTAAACTGATAGATTTGGTTAATGGTATTTCATATAGGAAGAAGAAATATTATGTGGAAGATACAAAGTCAGCATACAGGAGGCTTCATTTGTTGCATTTTTTCATTCCAGCTGCCTCCTGAATTTGATACAAGAAAGAATGAAGAATCAAAACTAGTTTCTAGATCCAGCTCTGCCATAAACCAGCTTTGTGACCTTTACTGTATCAGTTCCCCTCTCTGATCTGAGTTTTCACAGTAGTCATTCAACAAGTATGAATTCAGCACCTAGTGAGTGGTAAACAACACTTTAGATGTTGAGAATAAAGCAGTGAATGAGATGAAAATGTAGGATCTGTTCCCAAGAAACTTCCTAAAAGATCTAGAACATAGGTAAATGATAGAGTTGTCCAAAGGACCCAAGATAACGTTTTGTTAACCTGTGGCAATGTCTCACCCCTCCCTAACTCGGTTTTTTTCCTTAACTTTGCTGCACACCATTATGCTTTTCCCTCAGTCTAACACATTAAATTTGAGAATCTGTTGGACAGGGGTTGTAGACTGAATTCCACGTTTTCTACACTGGCTAGCATATAGCTGGTAAGTGTTGAGAAAATATCAAGTTAGAAATTTACATTTCTTACCTCAAAAGATTATTGGACCCTGGGTTCACCAACGGGTTAAAACTGAAAGTCATCATCTCTTACAGTGGATCCTGTCTCAAGGTTTCCTGCTGTCACTGCTGCTACTGATACCCACAATACCCCAACAGAAGCATATGTGGCCCTCTCTTTTGCCACTGGCTACATTTCCAGGATGTATCCAAGGAGAATAAAAGCACTGAGAGGTTGCTCTTTCGGTGCCTAGCTCGGCCATGACTCGTGGTCCCAAGAAGCATCTGAAGCAGGTAGCAGCTCCAAAGCACTGGATGCTGGATAAGCTGACCAATATGTTTGCACCTTGTCCATCTACTGGTCCCCATAAGGTGAGACAATGTTTCCCTCTCATTTGCCTAAGGAACAGACTTAAGCATGCCCTAACAAGAGATGAAGAAGATCTGTATGCAGCATTTTATTAAGATTGATGGCAAGGTCCGAACCAACATAACCTACTCTGCTGGTTTGATGGATGTCGTCAGCATTGACAAGACTGGAGAGAATTTCCGCCTGATCTATGACACCAAGGGTCACTTTGCTGTTCACTGGATCACACCTGAGGAAGCCAAGTATAAGCCGTGCAGAAAGAGATCTTTATGGAAACAAAAGAATCCCTCGTCTGGTCACCCATGATGCTAGCACCCTCTGCTCTCCTGATCCACTCATCAAGGTGAATGACACTATCCAGATTGATTTAGAGACTGTATAGATTACTGATTTCATCAAGTTTGACGCGGGTAATCTGTGTATGGTGACTGGTGGTGCTAACCTGGGAAGAATTGGTGTGATCATCAACAGAGACACCCTGGTTCTTTTAATGTATTTCACGTGAAAGATGCCACCCGGCTCTCCAACACTTTTGTTATCGGCAAAGGCAACAAACCATGGATTTCTCCTCCCCATGAAAGGGTATCTGCTCACCATTGCTGAAGAGAGAGGAAAGAGACTGGTGGCCAAACAGAGCAGTGGGTAAAATGGTCCCTAGGTGTTGCGATTGGAAGTCTTTATACATAATTAAAGATCGATACAACACGAAAAAAAGGGAAAAAATGCACTGTGGGGTTAGCGAAATAACAGTCGCCTAAAGATGTCCACATTCTAATCCCTGCAACCTCAGAGTATGTCATCTTACATGGCAAAAAGGGACTTCGCAGAAGTGACTGAAGTTGAAGACCTTGAGATGGACAGAGTAGCCTGGATTATCCAGGTGGATCCAATGGAATCAATGTGTTCTTAAAAGTGGAAGGTAAATGCAGAAGACTTGCTGGTTTTAAAGATGAAGGAAAGGGATCAGGAGTCAGGGCACGTGTGTGGCCTCTAGAACCTGGGAACAGCCTTCAGCTGCCAGAAAGAAAATGGAAACATCAGTCTTAAAATCACAAGGAAGTGAATTCTGCCAACAACCTAAATGAGCAAGGAAAGGATTCTTCCCTCTGTCTCCAAAAAGGAACACAGCCCAGCTGATACCTTGATTGTAACCTAATGAGACCCATACACAGACTGACAACCCCACCTTTTATCCAGCTCATTGCCTCCCAACTCACCACCTAACCCAACCACAGCTTAACCAGCTATCTTTAAATTACCTTTTCCCAGGTGGTTATAGGCTGTTATAGAGGCTGAATGGTCTGAGTATCCTTTAGATAATTACATCATAGGATGTAATTCTTCTAGGATTCTTGGATTAAAATATTCTTGGATTAAAATATTCTTGGATTAAAATATTGTGTACAGGAACACAATAAACAAAAATAAATGTATATTTTGAGTCTGCATTTACCTATGACTACCCATGCACATATAGACATATAGTCCCTGCTACCAAGAATGTCCTTCTCCTACTCAGTTTTCACTTATCAAAGTCCAATCAATCGTTCATGGCAAATTTCCAATAATATGTCCCGAACAAATCCTTACTGGCTACCCTTAATCAAAATTTGTCTTTCCTTTCCCACAGTATCTAAAGCAAGTCTATATTTTTGTTATAGAACTCATACCCTCTCCTATGGGTACAAAGTTATTGGTACATGCTCAGCATATGTGGTAACTCTCAATATTTAGAGTTAATGAATGTATCTCTCTCCATGATGTGAGCTTCTGAAGTCAGGGAGAACTTTCATCTTTACATTACTCACAGAGACTAGCACACCATTCTGTTCAAAAAAAAAAGTATTCAGGAAATGATTGTTTATTGTTAACATTTCTTAGCTTGTAAAAAAAGAATCCCACATAACATCTTTACTCAGAGTAAGCTCAAATATAAGATCAAGAACAACCATTTTAATAATATAAACAGTTGTACAAAGTACTGTGATAAAACCTTCTGGATTGAAACTCTGAATTCCGAACAGTGACATCATAGAAACGTTTTAAGTGGCATGGGCCAATGAGATGCAAGAACTAACTGTAGAGTTCATTTTGTTGGCTAGAATAGTCTGCATGAAAACATTTTGGTGAAATTACCCTTAATTTTCAAGACAGAAAGACGTTATCGCATATATATATGACATATACACACACATATATATATATACCTAAATATTGAGGCATTTACCAGTGATCATATTTAAAATACTATAAAAAAAGGAAAATAAAGTAAAATTGCATTAGAGTAGAATATACAAATTATGTAGTAAATAGTATATAATGTAATTTATGAATTACATTATATGTAACTATTAAAATAACTATGTTATAGTATATATAATAAGTTATATAGTATAGAAATTATATAATGATAATAAAATATATAACCATAGTAATATATATAGTAATATGTAATGTGTATATAGTAACATATAAATATAGTGAAGTACCAATATAAGTGTTACAGTCCTGTAACTACTTTGTGCACTATGTCTGAGAAGCAGAACAAGGACTCCTGTTGTTTTTATGTAGGTACATTTTCAGAAAAATTTTGTGGGTTTTTTTCCATGAACCATAAATTATATAATCACACTTGTTATTACCTAATGGCTATGCAATTTCATAAATGTTTTCAGAGTAAGGACAGTTTACAATTCTTTTTTTTTTTTTTTTTTTTTCCTTTAGTTTATAATTCTTAACTTGCAAATTCGGCCTAAGTCTTCAGGGACTCTCATAAGAATGGAAATAATCACAGCAACCTAACCCATTTTCTAATCTCCCAAAAGAAATATCCCAAATCTGACTACCGGGTTTTTATAGAAATAAAGTTTACTTTCTTTTCTCCCTCTTTCATGCTGAAAGTTTAAAAAAAAAGTAAACAGTTTTATTTGGAATAGCTAGTCTAAAGAGGGAAGAGAGAGAGAGTTAAAATTCTTGAATGTCTGGCATGTGTCAGGCACTGAAATGCTGGAGGCTCAATACACATTTTCTCCTATACAGCAATCCTTTGGGAAGCAAGAATTATTATCTCCATTTCACAAGTGAGAAAATGAGAACTCAGTTGAAATGAATGTAAAAGTTATTTTAAGAATTATTATGTGAAATAGAGGCTTCATATCTGGGGTTTTGTATTGTTTGTCGTTGCATTCTACATTAGGCTTTATTATACTGCCCAAGGAGAGAAATCTTTGTTGGTTTTTTTTTTGTTTGTTTGAGGGGCTTTTTTTTAGAGAAGCAACATAATCTTGTCAGTTCGTTAAGTATGCCACTGTAACCCAATGGGCAACTACCAGATGACAGGGATGTGGCTAACTATATCCATGAGTCTCTGAGTCTGAGAACCAGAGCTCTCTCCATCTCCAGCACATGCCTCCTTTCTTTGGAACAGTCCATGGGGCAGCTGCCACAGTTGTTTTCCCTCCGTTTGTGCCCTCAGAAACTTTCTGCCAATCTCTTGGCATGGCTTTAGGCTGTGGAGCTGAGGGAGGATGTTATTCCTCCCATTAACGCCAGTAGAGACTTGCTCACATCTCCTGCTCTTTAGACATCTTAGCCAAGGCACTGGGTTCTGCTGGGGAATGGGCCTTACACAGGGAGGTTTTAGTGAGTCTAGAGATGATTTTAGTTTTTTTACAAAGCTTTGATGAATCACAACTTTTTCGTTTGACCCTCTCTTTTTTTTTAATTTTTTTTTTAATGTTTACTTATTTTTGACAGAGAGAGACAGAGCACGAGTAGGGGCTGAGCAGAGAGAGAGGGATTCACAGAATCCCAAGCAAACTCCAGGCTCCAAGTTGTCAGCACAGCGGGGATCAAACCCACGGACCGCGAGATCATGACCTAACCCGAAGTTGGACACTTAACCAGCTGAGCCACCCAGGTGCCCCAACCCTCTCTTTTTATTTTGACAGCCCCTCTTTCATGGAACCTGGCGTACTCCTTAGGAGCTTGGTTACAAGACACTTGAAAGCCACCAAACAGTGTTGCGAGCAAGCTTTCTATCTTTAACCACACCAATATCCCTGGACCAAGACTGGTGATCTTGACATTTTCCTACCTCAAAGCATCCTCACTAATCAAGAGATGGTATCAAAGGTCAAAGCAAAGGGGCGGGCGCCTGAGTGGCTCAGTGGGTTAAGCATCTGACTTTGGCTTAGGTCATGGTCTCACAGCTTATGAGTTTGAGCCCTGGGTCGGGCTCTGTGCTGACAGCTCAGAGCCTGGAGCTTGCTTCAGATTCTGTGTCTCCCTCTCTCTCCACCCCTTACCACCTCACACTGTCACCCTCTGTCTCTCAAAAATAAATAAACACTAAATAAGAACAGAAAGCATCTACTTTGTCAGGCAAGATTCTGAAGAAATAAATCACATTTGCACAAGGGTATTAGACCAGTTTCTTGATTAAATTGTAGTTTGGTACACAAATGAATTTGAAAAATAAAGTCAATGGAGATTTAGTGATGTGAAATTTTTTAAATTAATGTTAACACAAAAATAATCAAGTCCAATAATTTCTAAATCAATGGAGTGAGAGTCCCAGAGCATTAGCTCAAGTTAAGAGGTTGAGAACTGAGACAGGTCTAAACATGTCAGGCAGGGTAACCTGTAGACAGACTCACCAGAGCGCAACTATAATAGGACTGCGAGGCATCATGGGAGGGATGGTGGGAGATGCTGACAGCCACCATCTAGGCTTGAGGCCCTGAAGCCACTGGGAAACAAAAACTCTCCCTTTATCCTCTCACAGACATTGTGCCTGGTGGGAAAAGAGTTCAGCCAGAAGGAGGGAGTGAGAGAGTCCAGACTTGTTCTATGGACAGGAGCTAAGGTCTGAGAGACAGGATAATTCTGAATACAGTGTAAGGTACACAGTCAATTAATTACCTTCTGGTCCAGCCCTCAGAAAGTCATGCCAAATTCCTAGGGACAGGAAAGCTGTAATAGAGAGGAAACTAAATAGAGAGGTATTATCATTAGAAACACAGCGAGGACGGGGCGCCTGGGTGGCGCAGTCGGTTAAGCGTCCGACTTCAGCCAGGTCACGATCTCGCGGTCCGTGAGCTCGAGCCCCGCGTCGGGCTCTGGGCTGATAGCTCAGAGCCTGGAGCCTGTTTCCGATTCTGTGTCTCCCTCTCTCTCTGCCCCTCCCCCGTTCATGCTCTGTCTCTCTCTGTCCCAAAAATAAATAAACGTTGAAAAAAAAAATTAAAAAAAAAAAAAAAAGAAACACAGCGAGGAATTAAAAACATATCTCTACCTCATGTGAGGAAAGAAATTCATCACTTCAGAACCAATAACTTTGCCGATATTGGGAGAGTGTAGAGAAGGGGTTAGGCTGAGCAGCAGGGGGGCAATATTACATATTTCTGGGTGGAAGAAGAGAGAGGTCGTGATGGAACCTATAGAGAAAAGTCGTAACATCCAGTGGAGATGGTGGAGGCACCAAGGCCACCAGCTAGGAGGCAGCCTTGAAATTCAAACCACACTCCACAGGCTCCTGGGTGGCTCAGTCAGTTAAGCATCTGATTCTCCATTTAGGGTCAGGTCATGATCTCACAGTTTGTGAGATCGAGCCCCACTTCCGTCTTGGCTCTGACACCATAGAGCCTGTTTGAGATTCTCTTTTTCCTTCTCTCTGCCCCTCCCCTGCTTGTTCTCTCTCTCTCTCTCTCTCTCAAAATAAATAAACATTTAAAAAAATTTTTTTAAAAACCATACTTCATGCCTTCTGGTTTGCAGAATCATAAAGAGCTAATCCTTTAACCCAGTGAGCACATCTCACAACAAACCATACCGACCAAGACAAATTTCACTGATCCTTACTAGACAACACTGATATCTGTTCCTTCCTCACATGCAAAATTTCTAGAAACTCGACTCCATTAAACATACAAATGAGACATAGTATTAAATATGTCATAGTATTGGTTAAGGTAAAGAAAATTATAAATAAAAAAAAACTGGGGTGCTTGGTTGGCTAAGTTGGTTGGGTATCCGACTTTAGCTTGGGTCCTGATCTCACAGTTTGAGTTCGAGCCCCATATCAGGTTCTATGCCAACAGCTTGGAGCCTGGAGCCTGCTTCAGATTCTGTGTCTCCCTCTTTCTCTGCCCCTCCCCTGCCCATGCTCGCTCGCTCTCTCTCTCTCTCTCTCAAAAATAAAATAAAAACATTAAAAAAAAAGTATATGACTTGATTTGTACATTTCATTCATACACAAAATGCATGTATTTTATCATACAAGTAACTGATAATCTGTTAGGAGAAAGGTTCTGGAATGCCCTATCAGTTTGCATAAATTTGAAAAAAAAGATTTTGGAATAACATTCTGGTGCTTTACCCCACCAAAGAAACATAAACATTAATTAAGAAAATACAGAAAACTAAAGCCAAATGATTAAATCAACAAACTAAATCCATGCCAGATTATTATATAACCATTAAGTAATGTCTTTTTAAAATATATAATAACATAACATGAAAAAATAAGCATATATGAATGGAAAGAGGCAGTATATCTACAGTGTAAAGAATAGAGGTATGGGGTGCCTGGCTGGTTTAGTCACAGCATGTGACTCCTGATCTCAGGGTTGTAAGTTTGAGCCCCACACCAGGCATAAAGTTACTTTAAAAAAAAAATAAAATAAAATCTTTAAAAAAAATGTAGAAGTGGGGCGCCTGGGTGGCTCAGTCGATTGAGCGTCCGACTTCGGCTCAGGTCACGATCTTGCGGTCCGGGAGTTTGAGCCCCACGTCGGGCTCTGGGCTGATGGCTCAGAGCCTGGAGCCTGCTTCCGATTCTGTGTCTCCATCTCTCTCTGCCCCTCCCCCATTCATGCTCTGTCTCTCTCTGTCTCAAAAATAAATAAAATGTTTAAAAAAATTTTTTAAAAAAATGTAGAAGTACAACTTTATTTTTAAAACCTAAAATCAGAAGATGAATGAAGCAATGGACTGTTTTACTTTCTGTTTATTTAACGGCCATCCATTACTTTCACAATTTAAAAATAAGTTTAGGAGAAAGAATATGGCTTAGTTTGACTTAAATGATGTGTATAAAAAACTCAAAGTCTTTACAGGGCTTAGAATTGAGATAATTGACTTTACAGACTAGAATAAACTGTTTTGAATCGAATGAATCTGTGCTTTAGCCTATCAATCCCTTTTTCTCTCTCATGATCTGGAACCGATATGTGAAAGATTAGAAAACTGCGTGCCTAACCCTTACCTTGCTGAAAAGAGACCCTCAGTAAAAGTTTATTGATGATATAGTAACCCCCTTACCACTGGCTCTTTCCCAAAATTTAATCACCTCACTTACTGCAAAACAAACAAAACAACATTCAGAGGTTTGAGTCCAACCCTAACAAGAAGATCCCCTACATATTATACTTTTTCTTCCTAGTGTATTTTGCCGGTGAACGTCTTAGGACTAAACATTGACACTGAACCTTAATTGTATCTTAAATTTGTAACATATTTTTGATCAACAGGTACAAAAATGCTTCTGGCAGGTGAACTATGCCATAGCTAAGAGGAGCATGTTTGTTTAGAGTGCAAGCTGGTCACACCAACAGACCAACTGTGAAATTTAGAATGAGGGCTCTGAGTCACATGGTGTCAGTTGATTTGGAGATTGAATTAAACTATGTGGGCAGCCAATCAATCAATTATTCCTAAGGAATGAATATCCAATAAAACTCTGACCACAAAGCTCAGGTGATCTTCCCCGATTGATAATAATCTACACACACTGTCAAACAGCACTTCTCACAGATTAATGAATCATTACTCCGCGGGAGAGGACAGCAAAAGGTTTGCCTTTGGAACCTTCCCCAGTTGTATTCTATGTGTCTCTTACTTTGGCTGATTTGACTCTGTATCATTTCACTGTAATAAGCCATAATCATGAGTGAGTTCTATTAATCCTTCTAGTGAACTACCAAACATGAAGGTGGGTTTGGGAATCTTCCAAGTTTTCAGTGGTGTCAAAAGTGATAGCGATCTTGGGGACTGTGCCCTCAAATTTTGCAGTTTAACTAACTCCAAGCATATAGATAATATGTCAATGATTAGCTATGGTATAATCTGGTCTTCAGGCCATAGTTTGCCAACCCCTGTTCTAACTCCTTAAAATATCTGTATAGTATAGTGCTCATTTCAGTAGCACAGATACTAAAACATCTGTGCAGTATAACTATGCATATAATTTGTTGTGGTGCCTGTAAAATTCATAATTGTGTCCAAACAACCTGCAATATTCTATCTATCAAAATTGAATCTGCAAGTGTCAAAATTCACAGAAATTCTATCTTTTGACATTTACATATAATTTATTATCATCCGTGCATCTGAATGGTCTATTTTCAGGCCAACCTCAATCTAAAACCACGTACTACTTCCTAATAACAGTTTCTCATTTTTTCTCTCACTTTTTGTTTGTTATATCTGATTTTTTGTTCAATACAATTAACATAGAGTGTTATTTTAGTTTCAAGTGTACAGTAAAACGACTCAACAATTCTATACATTTCTCAGTGCTCATCAAGATGAACGTACTCTGATCCCCTTCACCTATTTCCCCCATCTTCCCACCCACCTCCTTGCAACTATCAGTTTGTTCTCTGTATTTAAGAGTCTGGTGGCAAAAAAAAAAAAAGGGGCCGCCTGGGTGGTGCAGTCGGTTAAGCGTCCGACTTCAGCCAGGTCACGATCTCGCGGTCCGGGAGTTCGAGCCCCGCATCAGGCTCTGGGCTGATGGCTCAGAGCCTGGAGCCTGTTTCCGATTCTGTGTCTCCCTCTCTCTCTCTGCCCCTCCCTCATTCATGCTCTGTCTCTCTCTGTCCCAAAAATAAATAAACGTTGGAAAAAATAAAATTTAAAAAAAAAGAGTCTGGTGGCTTGTTTTGTTTTGTTTTTGACTCTTTTTTTCCTTTGTTCTTTTTTTCTTAAATTCCACATGTGAGTGAAATTATGTGGCATTTGTCTTTCTCTGACTACTTTCACTGCAGATATTTATATATACGTAGAATCAGTTCACTTCAATGAACTGCATCATTTTTGTGATAAAACTGATGCTGAAAGCAAATATGTGTGTGTGTATGTGTGTGCTTCCCTCTTTGCTGCCCGTCTCCAGTTAGAGGTTTTGAATGTTTGTGCCTTTAAAGAACTATAGTACTTTGTAAGTCAACCTAAATTTCCCACAGTGCTATTGTAGTAAGCAAATGATCCCCTCAGCATGCATTTAAGACTACTAACCACCAGAAGAGGAATCCTAATGCACCAAAAAAAAAAAAAAAAAAAAAATCATAGAAAACACTGTGGTTAACAATTCAAGGTTAACAATCTTGAATGCTCTAGAATTTTCCCAGGAAACAAGAGGAATTTGTTCCTTTGGCCCATAAACAAAGAAATGCCAAACATTTCTTTTTAACATATAAACATTTAACTCCACGTCTTGATGGTCAACATGTTCCTCCAATCTTCCAATCTCATCAAAGAGATAATAGGGAAAACGTCGTATGGGAAGCAGGCTGCATTCATTTTGAATCTGGTTTTCTTTTGGCATAAACTCAATTTTCCTCTCTTATATTCTTCTCGATGTTAGACATTTTTAAGAAGATAATAATCCTATATTTTATAATACTTTATGATTAATTATTAACCATGGGTAATTTATTTCTTCACCTGAATTTCCCATGCTTATTATAAAGTACCACACGGTACTACAATTTAATTGCCAAGTTTATCCTAGCTGACATGAACGACTCTATGTGACTGACATACTTGAACAAACATAACTCCTGGCCAGATAGTCCCATCTATAAACTATCAGAATATGTCTGAATGCCTAACCAATTTCCTCCCTTTGGAATATTGGTAGAAGAGCTGTCTCATGTGCAGTAGTGTCCACTAGCACTCAGCTATTGCCTGGTATGGGACAAATACTCTCTACTCAGCCAGAATGGCCGTTCAATTTTCTGACATCTACCACTAAGCTGAACTCGCGGGAGAGAACACAATGGGGGAAACTTACATTCCTACACTATTTTGTTTCAGTTATGTACACAGGCCTGTTCCTACACTCCTGCAGCACGGATAACACTGCCCTGTAATACTTCAAATTTTACCGAAGCCTTGAAAATATTAAAGGAGAATTGGAACATAATAAAAGAAAAATCTAAAATGGAGTTTTAGATTTTGGTCCTAGAGTCAGTCAGCCATTGCCTTGTACTGAGAATCCCCTGCAGCCATCTCCCTCTTCAGGCCTTTGTCTCAAGTAGCCAATGTTTTCTGATCGGCCACAGTTATGTATCTCTGCTATGTCCTTTACCAGACTCCTTTACCAGAGTCAGATCTCACTGCTATCATTCAAGTGAGAGAATGCAGTTCTCCCTTCTATTTCAAGCCCATCCTTATCTTTACTCCAGAAAATTGACAATGGGTCTACCATTTTCTTCAGGAGAAATTTCCCCACCCTCACCCTCAGAGATACTTTGGCCTCCATAACCTATGCAAAATAAGTGAGTAGTTGGCAGTGCACTTTCCAAACCCTGCCTCTTTCAGTTATAAATGGCATCACCTGGGAGACGTTAACTATCCAGAATGCGGCCGGCTATGATAATCCAGTGTAGTTTTATGTCACCGTTTTTCAGTATGCGAAGAGGAAGAAATTAGACCTATGTGTCCCCTCCAGTCTCGTGATTTTCTGTGAGGAAATAACTGAATAAAATGTAATCATCTCTCAAAAACAATTACTCTGGGGGTGCCAGTGTGGCTTAGTTGGTTGAGCATCCTATTCTTTTTTTTTTTTTTTTTTACATTTATTTATTTTTTGGGACAGAGAGAGACAGAGCATAAACGGGGGAGGGCCAGAGAGAGAGGGAGACACAGAATCGGAAACAGGCTCCAGGCTCTGAGCCATCAGCCCAGAGCCCGACGCGGGGCTCGAACTCCTGGACCGCGAGATCGTGACCTGGCTGAAGTCGGACGCTTAACCGACTGCGCCACCCAGGCGCCCCGAGCATCCTATTCTTGATTTCAGCTCAGGTTACGATCCCAGAGTTTTGGGATCAACCGTGTGTCGGGCTCCATGCTGAGCATGGAGCCTGCTTAAGATTCTCTTTCACTCTCCCTCTGCCCCTCTCCCCAACTCACTCTCTCTCTCTAAAATAAAATTCAAAAAAGTTTTTTTAACAAATTATTTTTGAATTAGTAGAAAGATTTCCTCCCCTGTGTAGTGGCATCATTTTAGAAAGACCTAACACAATTTAGATTGCTAAACAAAATTTAATATTTCAGTCAGACACATCTACATTGGGTTCAATACATCTATGAGAACAATGGCCAGACATTTGTTTCCAACAAAATGATTGTGTAAGATCACCACAGGAGCCACACCAAGGTTATTCCAGGTTCATGGACAAATTCCACTGACCAAGGATGCAGAAACTGCTCACCCCTATGTCAAATGGTTTTCTAGTTTCAACAAATTCCCTGAGGCACCAGTTACTCTAGTGTGTGATTATAGTTCAGCTGCATCCTGGCTGGTTGAATTCTCTGATGCTTTCAGTTGTCCAGATGTTCAGTTAGTCTTATAGAGTCCAATATCCAGAAATACCAGTTACAGTGAGAAGCATGTATTTTTTTTTTTTGTCAAACAGTAATTCTTTCTTGACAACATTTAATTCATTCTGCTGTAGAATCACTGATAAACACACCTCCACCTAGAGATGGCTGAAAATACAGGCATATTGATACTATATGGGTTATTCAAACAACATATGTGTGAATAAAATAGAAATATTACCAAGTAGAAACTATTAAATATTATGCAAAATTACATTAAGGAGAGTGATCATAGTAGTGTAGCCTATATAAAGTCTTATATGGCCTAGTTTGTCTATGAAAGAGCCACTGACCAAAATATTCCAATTTTATAAGTCCTTTGGTCTCAAAGACCAAAAACACAAAATATAATTTCTAAACAGCACATTTTAGGATTTATAGATTGTTTTTTCTTTTTTTAATTCACTAATATCTGTAATTTTTATTAATTCTATTTTTTATGTTTATTTATTTTGAGAGAAAGAGAGAGAGAGGGAGAACGAGAATCTCAAGCAGACTCAGTGCTGTCAGTGCAGATGTGGGGCTCGAACCCATGAACCATGAGATCATGACCTGAGCCAAAATCAAGAGATGGATGTTTGCCAACTGAACCACCCAGGCACTCCTATTAATTCTATTTTTAAAGTTTATTTTGCATTTATGTTCCTAGATTCATGAGACGGATATTTAGTTTATTTAAAAACTTGCTTCTAAACATAGAAAACATTCTCATGTGTTTTCAGTGTAGTATTCTCATTATCATTAATGTTCTAATGATCTTTAACTTCCACTTTAATTTTTTTGGGGGGATCCAAAAGTTACTTAAGAAAATGTTCTTTAGGGGCTCCTGGGTGGCGCAGTCGGTTAAGCGTCCGACTTCAGCCAGGTCACGATCTCGCGGTCCGTGAGTTCGAGCCCCGCGTCGGGCTCTGGGCTGATGGCTCAGAGCCTGGAGCCTGTTTCCGATTCTGTGTCTCCCTCTCTCTCTGCCCCTCCCCCGTTCATGCTCTATCTCTCTCTGTCCCAAAAATAAATAAACATTGAAAAAAAAATTTTAAAAAAAGAAAAAAAATGTTCTTTAATTTTAAAGTGGTTAATTTTTACTGCATTTTGTGATCTGAGGATGTAGCCAATATTAATTACATAAATTAAATTACAATATTTTCTTTTTGACCTAAAATATAATCCTGTTTTTTTTTTTTTGTAAATATTTCAGGGCCATGTGAAAAAAGTAAGTATTCACTGCTTACATGGTACACATATATCAATATTTTTTAATGAAATAAATTTTATTAACCATACTCAAGGGATTCAAAGGATTTGAGCTGGCAGAAGAATGAATCAGTGAGTTGAAAAGAATGAATCATTCAGTTGAGATTATCTGGTTGATATTCCTCAGTTGAGGAATACAAAGAAAAAAGAATGAAGAAAAATGACCAGATTCCTCTTTTTTTTAAGTTTATTTATTTATTTATTTACTTAAGTAATCGTTACCCCAATGTGAGGCTTGAACTCATAACCCTGAGATCAAGAGTCACATGCTTTTCCAAATAAACCAGCCAGACACCACCCAAAATGAACAGACTCTAAGATACCTTCAGAATATTATAAAGCAAACCAAAAAATGCATTATAAAACTTCCATAAAGAAAGGAAAAAACCAAAAGATACATAGAGAAAGAAATCATATTCCCTAATCAAATTTGATGAATATCATTAATCTACACATCCAAGATGTACAACAAAGGATAAACTTGAAGAGATCCAAATCTAGACACATCACAGAGAAATTGTCCAAAGATAAAGAGAGAATCCTGAAAGCAGCAAGATAAAAATGACTCACAAGTACAAAAACTACTCAAAAAAATTTACAACTGACTTCTCATCAGAAACTGTGGAGGCCAGAGGGCAGTGAGATGACATATTCAAAGTGTTGAAAGAAAAAGACTGTCAATCAAGAATTTTATATCCAACAAACCTGTTCTTCAAAAATGAGGAGAAACTCAGAATTTCTGATAAAAAAAGAAAGAAAGAAAGAAAGAAAGAAAGAAAGAAAGAAAGAAAGAGCAAATATTTCATCAGCAGGTTTGCTCTACAAGAAATACTAAAGGGAAGCCAAGCTGAAATGAAAGGACACTAGAGGGTAACTTAAATTCACCTGAAGAAATAAAGAGCACCAGTAACATTATAGGCAAATATAAAAGATCATAAAAATATGTTTCTGTTTGTAATGCTTTTCTTCTTCCATTTAAATTAAAAGACAGTTCCATAAAGCAATAATTATAAGATTGTCTTTATAGGTTTATGCATAAACATGTAATCCCTAAGACAGTAATAACACAAAATAGGAGGAAGAGAATGGAGCTATATTGAGGCAAAGTTTTTGTTTATTCCTGAAATTAAGTGACCCAAATTTGACTGTTGCAAGTTATGATACTAATTATCATTTACTATAATTAGTGTCTTAGAGGGCATCCACTAAGAAAATAACTCAAAAAAGATACAGTAAAAGAAACAAGGCATGATGCTCATCAATAGTCATTGGGGAAATGCAAGTCAAAACCACAATGAGACACAACTTCAGATCCACTAGGATAACTGTAAGAAAAAAGATGGACAATAACAAGTATTTACAAGGATGTGGAGAAATTGGAACCCTCATGCATTGCTGGTAGGAATGTAAAATGGTACAGCCGCTTTAGAAAACATTTTGACAGTTTCTCAAAGGACTAAACATAGAGTTACCATTAATCCAGCAATCCCATTCATAGGTATATAACCATAGTTGTTGAAAACATATATTCACACAAAAGTCGTACATGAATATTCATAGCAGTATTGTAGATAGTGTTCAACACAAGAAAACGTTGAATGTGGTGTGTGAAATTGTCTGCCATTACGAGCCCTAGGCATTGCTTTATATATGAAGCTATTCAACAACCTTGAGTAGAATTTAAGGGGTTAGTGAATGAAGCATGGAAAAACAAGAAGGTAAGAGGTAGAATGGAAGAAGGCAGAACAGAAGGTAAGTGATAACTAGTTAGGGAAGGTAAAAGAAGAAATAAAGGAGGGAAAAAAAGATGCCCAGATATTTCTTCATTATGATGTCTGTGTCCTACACTCTTTTCCCCCACAGGAAAAGGCATATTTATACACATAAAGAGTGAAAACATAATCAAAAGGATTATGTTTATGGCTGTTCTTATTCCATCACTGGTGTTAACATATGAGATACGTTTTCAGACTTTTTGTTTAAATTAAAAAAAACTACCTGGAACACCTGGTTGGTTAAGTCAAAGGAACATGTGACCCTTGATCTTGGAGTCATTATTTCGAGCCCCCATTTAGGTGTAGAGATTAGTTAAATAAATAAACATTAAAAAAAAAAAACTAGCTGTCTATGATAAGTATGAAGAATTCTCTGTCCAGACCCCCTTCAAGAAAGGACTTAATGCCTAAGCAGTGGGGAGGAAGCCAGCACACAGCTTCTAGCTATGCGCTTTTTCCAGAGAGCTGCTTTGCCTGAAGCCTTTCTCTTCTTAGGGCAGTCTACATCTGGTGACTGAGCAAGGTAGGGCTATAGACTTGGCCACTTGGAGCCCTATTCTTCCAGGGTTCCAAGCCATGGTCAACAAAGTTTTTGGACCTGTATAGTAGTTCTACTTCTCTCTGCCCAGTCCTGTTTCCTTGCCTACTTTTCACAAGTATTGATCCTTACGAAACAACTTCCTCCCAAAGCTCTATCTCATCTTTTGCTTCCAGAGAACCTAACCTGTAACATAATCATTTTCTTTTACCTTCATGCATGAGGGAGAAGAGAAAAAGCCAATAATCCTCTTCTGTTCAACAAAGAAAATTCACAAGTATTTATGTCTTCTGGAAAACAGGGATGTCAACTTAAGTATTTATTACTAGGCAACACATTATTAAGTAAGACAACCAGTTTACAACCTTTTAAGGATTAAAGATTACTTTCACAGGCCATAGCAACAGTCTCTGGAGTTCAGATGTCTAATAGGAGTTGGCAGCTAATGGGATCAGCAAACTACTGCCCAGTCCAACCTCCTGATTTGTAAATAAAGTTTTATTGGAACACAACTATGCCCATTCATTTGGCTGCTTACATGCTGCAGTAGCAAAATTAACTAGTTGCAACAAAGACCACAAGTCTCAAATATTTACTTTCTGGCCCTTTAAGAAAAAGAAGATTCTTTTGACGGAAATAACTTCTGCAAGGACAGTTTTATGTTGCAAAATACTATTTGCTTTTCTTTTCAGATGCAGTGAGAGGGAGTAGCTACAAGTGGTCCCAGTGTTTAAAGGGCAAGCCCTATGATTCCATTAATTTTGTCACTGAGGAAAAAAAGGCAATCTCAAGAAACCCAACAGAATATAGAAAGAACAGGGTAAAACAGTACTATTAACAAATGAAGAAAGGAGTGTATAGTATTTTTAATCTACATTGATCACAAGTTAAAAATAAGAAGAGGGTTTTAGGTGTCTCACGGCCAGGTCTGACGAGATCAAGTTTGGGAATGGAATTATAAAAAGAAAATCCACACACCATGATTTGTTTTATGATAAATTTTATCAAAAGTCAAAGTGAAATGCAAGTGGGATAAACAAACGATCCATTGGAGTGAGCAAGACCTTCTAATGACTTCTTTCTGATCCTTTTTGTGATGTGCCGGGATGGAGACACAACATAAGGAATTCTCTGAGTCCAATGTGGCCCTGATAAAGGACCCTAAGGAGAATTATGGTCTCCCTTCCAGCAGTGCCACATCTGTGCCTGGAAAGAGTTTATTATATTATACCCAGGTTGCATGTCTGGGCTTTCCAGGTTCTAAAATTCTTGCTACCCTACACTTATTCAACCCTTCCTGTTCTATTCCTTTAACATAGGACCTACGAATGTTTTACATATAGCCCACTTAGGATCTTTACCACTGCCAGGTATCCAGTCTTGCAGCATGTTCTGAAATCTCTTTCCCGGGCTCTGTTTCTTTCATTCAATTTCAATTGCTGTTCTTTTTCAGGTTCCCCAGGTCCCCTTCTCGCTCTAGGACTTAGTCATCTGTTCTCTCTCAATTACTTTTTGCAGATAGAGGCCAAAAAAAAAAAATGCATCACACTTTATTCTTTTCGTCAATAGTCAGTTGCAGACGAATTATAGTTGGACACTTGGCACAAGACCTTTGAAATACTTTTAAATCATACACATAGCTGTTCCTACCAACTTTCCTGTGTCTTCCAGTAATCACTGAGCTTTCATTCTGGGCAAAGCAGATTACCAAATACCATTTCTTAAGTGTATGTGTTTTCCAAGAAATAGGGTTAAAAAATATGTGTAGTCATTGATTTGACGTGTGACCTGTGCCTCTTCAGTCACATGCCGTGTTTTCCTGGCATTGTCCTCTCTTGCTCTTTGAGGCAGTGTTTATCCACCATTTGTAATCTCACTTTTTAATGTTATACCTTCCTTTCCCATAACCTATTTATATACTACTAAATCAAGCTGTGATAAGACACCACTTTTTCATTCCATTCCAATTCTACATAATAATTTCCCATTTGAAACAACAATTATTTTATCAAGAAGAAACAGCTGCAAACACAGCAATTCCTCTGAACTACCATTAACTGAGTGTTCCCTGCTGTCAAGCCAGATGTTTAGCTCTGAATACTGAGCTTTCTGTTTAAATGGGTAGGAAGCCCGGAGATGAATAGATACTGGCTGCACTCTTCTGAGATGGGGGTACAGCCCCTCTGCCAGGCTCTCTCACAATGGGAAAGATGCCATTCCCATCACTTCTTGTCTTTTGACCCTTTTCTCCTTGGAACTCCTGCCCCGACTTCCTCAGTAAGTTCTCAGAAGTCAGTTGTGTCATCTGAGTTCTACTGTTCACATCTGTCATTCCAGAGAATTCCGGTGTTCTAAAAAGTCATAATTATTAATGCATCAGTGTTCCCAGTGTTCTCTTGCTCTCTCTCCACAAGCTAAGTAAGATTCTGGTGTTGTTCATTCTCTAAGCATTTTCTCACTTCTCACTTGTTTTTCTCTTGGGCCTTATTAGAGAGTTGGGGGTAGGGGAAAGGAAGTCTAGAGCCTTTGGCGTGGAGTTGTATGGGCATTTTTGGTTAGGAACTGACAGTGTGGGGGAGAGAGTTTTCAGGAGCAACTGCTTCCATGTTTGAGAATGAAAGACATATAGACAAAGGATTCTTTAATACATTATCTGTGCCTGCTAAAATTTATGAAAATTGTGATGGCAAAGTTGGAGGTGACTATTTTGAATGGAGGGAAGGGCAAAGAGACGGGTGGGAATGTGAGGACGCTGATGTTCTCATCTATTAAAGCAGGGAGTCACTGATTCATTGATAATACATATAATCAAAATATGTGGTTTTTAAAAAAGCACATTGAATACAGCCTTTTAATATTTTAGAGCATTTAGAATCCTTTAGAAAATAATATATCTTGTGTTAAAGAAATGTTTACTTGGAATTCAACAATTCCTTCAGTTTCTCTCCAAACCTTTGGAGACCTCTTTTTTAAATTCAAATGATTGGGATGCCTGGCTGGCTCAATCAGTAGGGCAAGCAACTCCTGATTTTGGTGTCATGAGTTTGAGCCCCACAATGGGCCGAGAGCTTACTTAAAAATTTTTTTAAAAATTCAAGTAAGGGACGCCTGGGGGGCTCAGTCAGTTAAGTGTCTGACTTCAGCTCAGGTCATGATCTCACAGTTCGTGAGTTGGAGCCCCACATCAGGCTCTGGGCAGACAGCTCAGAGCCTGGAGCCTGCTTCAGATTCTGTGTCTCCCTCTCTCTCCACTCCTCCCCTATTTGCACTCTGTCTCTCTCTCTCTCTCTCTAAAATAAACATTAAAAAATTTTTTAAAAATCGAATAAGTTTAAGTTTAATATATTTAATATAGTGTGATCCCATATTTATAGAAGGTATTCCTTCTGTGTGTATACTTAGAAAGATGTGTAGAATAATATTAATCTAAAGCTAATATGGGGTGCCTGGGTGGCTCAGTCAGTTAAGTGTCCAACTTCGGCTCAGGCTCAGGTTTGTGAGTTTGAGCCTCGCTTCGGGCTCTCTGCTGACAGCTAGCTCAGAGCCTGGAGCCTGTCTTCGGATTCTGTGTCTCCCTTTCCCTCTCCTGCTCACACTGTTTCTTTTTCTCTTTCTCTCTCTCTCTCAAAAATAAATAAAACATTAAAAAAATTTAAAGCTAATAAAGCTCATTTCTGGGTGTCAGATTTGAAGTGATTTTTCAACTTTTTTAACTGTGTGCATTCTGTTATTGGAATTCTTACAGTAAGTATGAGAATAGACTAATTTTTTCTTTTTTAAATGTGGAGGGAAATATGCTAATATGTTAATAGTGGTTGGTTGTTGGGAATATGGGTGATTTTTTTTTCTTTGTGCTTATTTATTTTATTTTTTTAATGTTTATTTAGTTTTGAGAGAGTGCAAGTGGGGAGGTGCAGAGAGGGGGGTCAGAGGATCCAGAGTGGGCTCTGCATGACAGCAGGTAGCCCTGTGTGAGGCTTGAACTCAGGAACTGCAAGATAATGACCTGGGCTGAAGTCTGATGCTCAACCAACTAAGCCACCCATGTGCCCCATCTTTGTGCTAATTTAAATTGTTCAGGGTGCTCTCACAAAATACCAAAAACTGAGTGGCTTATAAACAACAAAAATTTATTTTTTACAGTTCTGGAGGCTGAAAGGGCAAGTTCAAGTCACCAGCATGGTCATCTGGTGAGGCCCTCTTCCAGGTTCACAGCCAGCGCCTTCTGGCTGTGTGCTCACATGGTAGAAGGAGTGAGGGAGCTCTTTGGTGTCTCTTTGTTAGAATACTAATTCTTTTCATGAAGGCTACTCCATCACAGCCTAAGGAACCTCCCAGAGGCCCCACTTCCTAATACCACCAACCTTGGACATCTGGAATTCAGCATATGAATTTGGAGGGGGGACACAAAGATTCCTTCTATGTTAATATTTGTTTATTCCATGGCTGTTTTATGCAAATGATAATACCAAAGCATTGTGTTTTTTACACACAACCCTTCAACCAAAGATGGTTTTTCCAGACATGTGCTGAAAAAAAAGTACCACTGATTTGAAGATAAATCATTATTTATTTAAGGACTGGTGTGTACAGATTTAAGGAAATAGCAGCAACACATGCTGTGTCTAGAAAGAAATTCTGAGGAGGGCAAACTTAGTCGAGAAGAAAGAGCTGGAATGTTGGGGCATTTCAGAACCCCCATGAAAATTACCCCAGCAATCAAATAAATGACTAATAGTAAGTAGCTAAGACATTCAAATATCTAACTGGTAACATGTACAAGTAACCTATTGATGCTTTAAGATTGCTTCTATAAAGTAGGGATAATGATTTCTTTTCAGGTTAAATAAAATCAGGAGGCTAAAAGAGTGCTACGTGGGGAAATTTTGCTTCTTACAAGAATGTAACAACAGTTATTAGCAGCAGTTAGCAGTCACTTTGAGATTTCACGAAACATGTAGTTCAGAATCTACTGTCTTCCACGAATTAATGCTCTAATTTTCAATATATTATTTTCAAAGCATAATGTTAATGTATGTAAAATAAAATGTAAAAATAACTTAAAACCCTCAGTTTTCCATTCAAAATTTTGTCCACCTCCTTTTTCTTTCCTTCATCCATTTAAAAAATATTTTCTCTTCTTATTTTTCTCTTCTCCTTCCTTGCAGATTCGTTTGTTACTGGCTCTTTTCAACCAGTATCTTCTCTCTCAAGTAAATGTGCATTTTTTTCCTGATTCTCTTTTAAATGTTCATCTCTGTAGAAACCTTAATGAAATTAGACTTAAGTAGTTTAGATGGAACTGTTCTGTAATTTTGGGGTTTTTTTGGCTATAGCAGAAGTTTTCTGGACAATAATTCATACCAAAACTCTTTTTAAAATGTTTTATTTTAGAGAGAGAGAGAGAGAGAACACAAGCGGGAAAGGAGCAGAAGGAGAGAGAGAGAATCTTAAGCAGGCTCCACGCTCAACATGGAGCTGGACGCGGGGCTCAGCCCAAGACCCTGGGATCATGACCTGAGATGAAATCACGAGTCCGATGCTCAACTGATTGAGCCACTCAGGCGTCCCACATACCAATGCTCTCCATGGCAAACTGCCAGTGTTCTGGCTTCCGGCTTCCCCATTGTCACAGACAATGCACACGTGGTGCCATGCTTCCTGTCTTGCTAATCTGTCTCCTGTCTGCCCCTCCTCTCCTCCACCCCCAGGCCCAGGACAACTGTCCTCCCTCAGGGGGCACCACAGTTCTCTGAGTTTGCTCTCCTCTTTCCATCTGTGCGTTTTCACCTCATTGCACATTTTTTTACAGCTAAAAGATTACTTTTTCTAAAAACAAATTTGGCCTTTTTCAGCCCTGCTTAAAGTCTTTCCATGGCTCTCCATAATGGGACAGGATAAAGTCTAAACACCTGGCATGTAGGGCCTCTGTCACCTGACACCTATCTACCTCTCTGAGTCTTGTTTTTCTTAAAGCCACCCTCTCATTCCTTAAACTAAATAATTTCAGTCCCTCTAAGACATGCTGACACTGTGCAATTAATAGATCTATGCTTTTGCTCCCACCTTTCCCTCTGCTGAACACTGACTCATCTTTTAAGAGTAAATTCAGGGGCGCCTGGGTGGCGCAGCCGGTTAAGCGTCCGACTTCAGCCAGGTCACGATCTCGCGGTCCGTGAGTTCGAGCCCCGCATCAGGCTCTGGGCTGATGGCTCAGAGCCTGGAGCCTGCTTCCGATTCTGTGTCTCCCTCTCTCTCTGCTCCTTCCCCGTTCATGCTCTGTCTCTCTCTGTCCCAAAAATAAATAAAAAATGTTGAAAAAAAAATTAAAAAAAAAAAAGAGTAAATTCAAAGGAATATATATGAAAGATGTTCAATCCCGCAAGAAGTCAAGGAAGTGAAAATGAAAATACTGAGTTTTCCCCTTATCTGACAATCAAAATATTAAATTATTTAAAATAGTCTACTTCTGGTTTCCAGTTCTACATGTACAGAGCTTGGAGGTTGCTCCTCCATCCTAACAAGTGAAAAGCTGAACATGCTGAAAAATCAACAGTTCTTCCTGGATCCGTAAGAGAAGACGACGCAGGGAAAACCACTGCCCCCAAGACTGGAGAGACAGACTAGAGAACTTAGGGTGTCCTGGCTTCCCAGAGCAGGACTCACAAGCAGAAACTGACAGGGGAACCAGTGCCAGGGTAGGAAGACCGGAAAAGTAATTGAAGAATTGCTGGGGACTCAATGTGAACAAATCTGAGAGTTGAAATCTCCAGTCTCACTTGTAAGGGAGCACCCATGCTTTTGTTACTTTTGCCTCCAGGACCTTAACCAGGTTTTCACAGTGAATATTTGAGAAAAATTCTCTCATGCTTCTGGTAAGAGATTGGGGGAGGGGAGTGAGGGGGAGGCAATAGAGGGGGGGCAAAGACTAGTTTGAAATGCCAGAGCATTCTGCCTTCTGTCCTTCTTCGCAATGTCTGCCCTCAGGAGAAACTAATTAACCATAGCCTAATCCCTATTCTGCTGGGGTATTATCAGATCCTAACTGACCTGGAGGAAGGGAAACAGCCAACTCTAGCCCAGCCTATCCATCTTGTCCCATTTACAAGGGGAGAAAAAATCCTGAGAAACACTTGTGAGGTTCACACTCTAGAGACATATGCTCAATAAAAGACAGAAACCTAATCCTAGGACTATAGGATGCTTCCTCTCCCCTACATGTTATCACTGTATTACTAAAGGCCTATTTACAGCAGTTCCTTTTACGAGGTACATCATGTCCAACTATCAAAAAAATGTCAAGGTACACCAAAAGGCAAAAAACAGTTTGAAGGGATAGAGCAAGCATCAGAACCAGACATGGCAGGAATGTTGGAATTATCAAACCAGGAATTTAGAACAGCTCTGATGAATATGCCAAGGGCTCTAATGGATAAAATAAGAATAGAGTGGCACAGTAAACAAAGAAATGGAAATCCTAAGAAAGAACCAAACAGAAAAGCTAGAGATCGAAAACACTGTAACAGAAACGAAGACTACCTTTGATAAGTTTATGAGTAGACTGCACACAACTGAGGAAAGAATCTGTGTGATTGAGAATATATCAATAGAAACTTCTAAAACTAAAAAGAAAGTGGAACAAAGACTGAGAAAACAGAGCACAATATCCAAGGACTGGGGGACAGGTATAAAAAAAGTAATATCCAAAGGCAAAGGAATTAAAAGCAAAAATGAACTATTGGGACCTCATGAAGATAAAAAGCTTCTGCACTGCAAAGGAAATAGTCAACAAAACTAAAAGGCAACCAACGGAATGGGAAAAGATATTTGCAAATGACATATCGGACAAAGGGCTAGTATCCAAAATCTATGGACTCACCAAAACTCTACACCCAAAAAACAAATAATCCAGTGAAGAAATGGGCAGAAAACATGAATAGACACTTCTCTAAAGAAGATATCTAAATGGCCAACAGGCACATGAAAAGATGCTCAATGTCATTCTTCACCAGGGAAATACAAATCAAAACCACATTCAGATATCACCTCACACCAGTCAGAGTGGCTACAATGAACAAATCAGGAGACTATAGATGCTGGTGAGGATGTGGAGAAATGAGAACCCTCTTGCACTGCTGGTGGGAATGCAAACTGATGCAGCTGCTCTGGAAAACAGGGTGGAGGTTCCTCAAAAAATTAAAAATAGATCTACCCTATGACCCAGCAATAACACTGTTAGGAATTTACCCAAGGGATACAGGAGTACTGATGCATAGGGGCCAAACTATGGAAAGAGCCTAAATGTCCATCAACTGATGAATGGATAAAGAAGATGTAGTTTATATATACAATGGAATACTACTTGGCAATGGGAAAGAATGAAATATAGCCTTTTGTAGCAACATGGATGGAACTGGAGAGTGTTATCCTAAGTGAAATAAGTCAGGCAGAGAAAGACAGATACCATATGTTTTCACTCCTATGTGGATCCTGAGAAACTTAACAGAAGACCAGGGGGGAGGGGTAGGGGGGAAAAAAGTTAGAGAGGGAAGGAGGCAAACCATAAGAGGCTCTTAAATACTGAGAACAAAGTGAGGGTTGATGGGGGCTGGGGGAGAGGGGGAAATGGGTGATGGGCATTGAGGAGGGCACCTGTTGGGATGAGCACTGGGTGTTGTATGGAAACCAATTTGACAATAAATTCCATATTAAAAAAATAAAAGTAAATAAATAAAAGATGTAATATATGCATAATTGGAATAATTGAAGGAGAAGAAGATAAAAGAACAGAAGGAATATTAGAAATGATAATGACTGAGGGGAGCCTGCGTGGCTCATTTGATTGATCATCTGACTCTTGATTTCAGGTCAGGCCATAATCTCACACTTTGTGAGACAGAGCCCCTCGTGGGACTCTGGGCTGATAGCATGGAGCCTGCTTGGGATTCTCTCACTCTCTCTCTCTCTCTCTCTCCCCCTCTTTCTCTGTCTCTCCCCACCCCCAAAATAAATAAATAAACTTTTTTAAAAAATCACAAAAAAACAGAAAGAAGAGTTGAAGACAGAAATAGGAACAAAGAACAAGGGCAACAATTGTAAACAGTAATAAATATGGTAGATATTAATCAAGATACATCAATAAATCACTTTGAAGATCAACGATCTACATGCAGCAATTAAAAGATAGAGATTGTCAGATTGGATGAAAAAAACAAAACCTAACTATTTTTGTCTTTCAGAAACCCACTTTATTTATTTTTTTTTTAATTTTTTTTTCAACGTTTATTTATTTTTGGGACAGAGAGAGACAGAGCATGAACGGGGGAGGGGCAGAGAGAGAGGGAGACACAGAATCGGAAACAGGCTCCAGGCTCTGAGCCATCAGCCCAGAGCCTGACGCGGGGCTCGAACAACCGGACCGCGAGATCGTGACCTGGCTGAAGTCGGACGCTTAACCGACTGCGCCACCCAGGCGCCCCCAGAAACCCACTTTAAATAAAAAGACATGTGAAGATTAAAAATAAATGTATAGAGAAAAATATACCATGCTAATAAAGAAATAAAAAGAAAAGAAAGCAGGAACAGCTAAATTAATTTTAGACAGGGCAGAATTCAAAGCAAGGAAAGTTATTAGGGGTAAAGAAGGGACCTAAATAATTACAAAGGGGGTAATTCTCCAAGAAGACATTCAATCCTTAACATGTAGATACCCAACAATAGAGTATCGAACTACATGAGGCAAAAAATGGTACAACCGCAAGGAGAAATAGATGAATCCACTTGGAGTGAATCATACTCGGTGACTTCAATGCCCCTTTATCAGAAATGGGCATATCTGGCAGTAAGAAAATCAGTAAGGACATAGCAAAAACTCAACAACACCATCAATTGGGAATCCTTCCACAAGCATACATATAACATCATGTTGTATACTTTAAATATATTATAATTTTATCAACTCAGTCAACACCATGTTGAAGGATCAAGTTGGAAAACTGACACTACTTGATTTCAAGACTTAATATAAACTTACAGTAATCAAGACAGCCTGGTATTGGCAAAAGAATAGACAAACAGGTCAATGAAACAGAATAGAGAGCCAGAAATAGGCCCACATAAATATAGTCAAGGATCTGTGACAAACAGCAAAGGCAATACTATAGAGAAAAGATAATCTTTTCTTTCTTTCTTTTTTTTTTTTAATTTTTTTTCAACGTTTTTTATTTATTTTTGGGACAGAGAGAAACAGAGCATGAACGGGGGAGGGGCAGAGAGAGAGGGAGACACAGCATCGGAAACAGGCTCCAGGCTCGGAGCCATCAGCCCAGAGCCTGACGCGGGGCTCGAACTCACGGACCGCGAGATCGTGACCTGGCTGAAGTCGGACGCTTAACCGACTGCGCCACCCAGGCGCCCCTCTTTTTTTTTTTTTTTAACGTTTATTTATTTTTGAGACACAGAGAGACAAAGCATGAACGGGGGAGGGGCAGAGAGAGAGGGAGACACAGAATCGGAAGCAGGCTCCAGGCTCTGAGCCATCAGCCCAGAGCCAGACGCGGGGCTCGAACTCACAGACCATGAGATCGTGACCTGAGCCGAAGTCGGACGCTTAACCGACTGAGCCACCCAGGCGCCCCAAGATAATCTTTTCAACAAATGATGCTGGAAGAACTGGTCATCCACATGCAAAAAAATAATTAAATAAAATTAAAAAAATATTTTGGCATAGACCTTACATCCTTCATAAAATAAGAAATATGTTTTCCTTTTACCTTCATCTATTTCTTTTTCTTTTTTTTTTTTTTTTTTGGTAGATCCCAGTTTCTGACCTCTGTTATTTTCCTTCTCTCTAAAGTTCTTCCTTTAACATTTCTTGCAAGGCAGGTCTACTGGCAACAAATTCTCTTAATGTTTTGTTTGTCTGTGAAAGTCATTTTTCCCTCCTTTACTTTTGAAGGATAATTTTTCAGGGTACAGAATTCTAGTTTAAATATATATTTTTAATGTTTATTTATTTTTGACAGAGAGAGAGAGAGACAGAGCATGAGCAGGGGAGGAGCAGAGAGAGAGGGAAACACCGAGAGAGGGAGAGGGAGACACACACAGGCTGAGCTGTCAGCACAGAGCCCGACGCGGGGCTCGAACTCACAGACTGTGAGATCATGACCTGAGCCGAAGTCAGACGCTGAGCCAACTGAGCCACCCAGGCGCCCCTAGTTTAAATATTTTTTTAATGCTTGTTTGTTTGTTTGTTTATGTATTTATTTATTTAGAGAGTAAGAGAGAGTGTGTTCAGGGGGGTGGGCAGAATGAGAGAGAGAGAGAGAGAGAGAGAGAGAGAGAGAGAGAGAGAGAGAATATCTCAAGCAAGCTCCACACCACCAGTGCAGAGCCATACACCAGAACCATCTCAGGAACCATGAGATCATGACCTGAGCTGAAATCGAGAGTCAGACACTTAACTGACTGAGCCACCCAGGCACCCCCAGAATTCTAGTTTAAAGATGAGCCAAAGATTTTACCAGATATTTCATCAAGGAAGATCTACAGATGACAAGCATATGAAAAGATGATCCACATCATGTGTCACTAGGGAATCGCAAGGTGAAACACCATTGAGATACCATGACGTACCAGCCAGAATGGCCAAAATCCAGAACACTACCAACACCTAACGCTGGTGAGGCTGGAACTCTCACTCGCTGCTGGGGGGGGGGGCACAAAATAGCACAAAATTTCTATCCGTAGGGGGTCAGCTAAATAAATATGATAATCCCAACTTGTGGGTTTTGATGCAGAACTGTAATACAACAAAACCTGTGTTAAATTGTTAAGTGAAAACAAACAACTGAAAAACAATATTTATTTTACCACTGATATATAATGACATATGCACACACACATATATATATATAAATGTGTATATGCAAATGTAAATATATATGAGTATGTATAAACATACAGAAACCATTCCTGGAAACATACGTGCAATGTGTTAAAAGTGCCGCCTCTAAGTAGAAGAGTAATGGGGAGCGGGGTGGAGAAAGACTTCCACTATTTATATATTTTTATATTTTAATATTTAACAAAATTGAAATGCATTCATGTATAACTGGTTAGGAAAATGGGTACGTGATTTTTTTAAGTTTTGAGCAAGTTTAAGCCCGATGAAGAGGTGAAGCAATGGTCTCTTTGCAAGAGGGAACAGAATGACAAAAGGGGAGGAAGACCAAAGCTCCAGCAATTCCTTTTCTATAAGCTACCATCTCCCTGCCCCCCACCATACCCATCCATTTTCTCACACGCCGCCAAAGCCTGTAGGTACTTATAACCCTGAAGCCATGATAATAGTGGCCTTCATTTGTTTAGAAATGTGTCCCCTCCAACCAGACTGCAAACTACTTGATGACAGGGACCTTATCCTATTTTTACAACCCTAAGTCCTAGGTCAGTGCCCGGCAAAGAATAGGTGGACATCCAAGGGTTGGATGAATGAGCAAATGAACAAACGAATAAATGGATAAATATATTGATATAGGATCTCCATCCAGGAAAGTTTAGTTGTGAAAGTATAAAATAATTTCAAAATAAGGCACATCTTTGTGTGTGTGTGTGTGTGTGTGTGTGTGTGTGTGTGTGTTGAGAAATGATAGCACAGGTTTCAATAATTTTGGTGGGAAAAACATTCTGGGCTAACTTCAGCCCAAAACTATGGTTTTCAATCACAGAAACTTGGAAGGAGAAACAACGTTATGAAGAGTCAAATATAACATTAAACACAGCACCTTCTGGCATACTTAACACAAAGGATGGACTTGTGGATTACACACAGCTTTCAATGGGCTTTTTACTTCATTTACTGCTACTTCTCCCACTCCATTATAGACAGAACTATCCTCTAAATTGCACTTACATGTTCTCAAAGCTATTCTGAAATTGTAGTAAAACTGCTTTAATATTAAACATCTGAAATTTTATTTTCTAAAGGTATTTTTTTTTGTCACTTAATTAGTTTCACCAGTGGAGCTAATTACCACTTGGTTTTCATTATAATCTTGGCAATTATTGTCCTGAAGTTTTCCTCCCGGGCACCTGGCTTATTCTGGTTCCATTACTTATTTCCCAGAAACCCTTGAGATAAATTCACCAATGATTTACATCTGGAAATCCTTGTGTTCTCTGACAAATGTTAGTTCTGTAACCCCTAAAAGTCAAGGAAAGCACCTCAGAAAGATCTGAACTGCTATGATCCGTTTCTCCATGTTTCTCTTAAAGCTATTGTCACCATAATGAGTAAGTTTATTTACTATGCTATTAAGTGAAAAACAAATCTTAGCATTTGTTTGTTAAACCAGGGGTAAATATAAAACATTCCCACCTCTCTTGTGGGAGACTGAAAACTTTGTGGCATGGGAAAATGAACTTTTAAGGTTTGGTGTTGTGGTTAAGATAAGTCAGCATGTTTCAGTTGTTGGCAGATTATGGGGCCGCTATGAATCTGGATACGGGCTTACCTTTCATCTTGATACTTTATTTGGGAGGGTTCAGGCAATGGGAAGATTGGATTCAAATGATAGTTGTGCCCACAAGAGTATTATTTCTACTTGAAAACTTGTTCACTGATTTTGAATTTAGATTTTTTTAAGGACAGAATGCTGGTCAGTTCAAAAGGCAGTTCCAAGGGGGCAGGACTCAACTAGACTGTATATGAATATAAATCCTATTTGGAGATGTTTATCTGGTTGGCACTTTGAGGCGAGGGGAGGCTGAAAAGTGTTTTCACTTCAGTCTGAGAAGCTAGCTGTTGACCACACTGAGAAGTTCAAGTCTTCTTCTTCAGTAAGTTCTATTTCAGTTACAGTCTGTATTCTTTACTTTTTTGATGCATAGCAGTGCTATCCAGTACAATTTTCTGCTATCAGGACACACTATATAATTTGCTAGGCACAGTGCATAAGAAAATGCAGGGCCCCTTGTTTCAAAATTGTTAATAATAGCAAGATAGCAACAGCAAAGCATTAAACCATATGGAGCCTTCTAGGCTTGGGGCCCTGTGCAGTTGCACAGGTTACACACCCACAAAGCTGGTCCCACCTGTAATGATGGAACCATTTTATATGCACTATCGAATATGACAGTTGTGAACCACATGTAGCTTTTGTACACTAATGCAATAAAGCTAATACAAAAGTGGAACTGAATTTTTCTTACTTATAACTAATTTTAGTTTAAATAACCACAGGGGCGCCTGGGTGGCGCAGTCGGTTAAGCGTCCGACTTCAGCCAGGTCACGATCTCGCGGTCCGTGAGTTCGAGCCCTGCATCAGGCTCTGGGCTGATGGCTCAGAGCCTGGAGCCTGTTTCCGATTCTGTGTCTCCCTCTCTCTCTGCCCCTCCCCCGTTCATGCTCTGTCTCTCTCTGTCCCAAAAATAAATAAACGTTGAAAAAAAAAAATTAAAAAAAAAAAAATAACCACAGTGGCTTGTGCCTACCATATCTGACAGTGCAGCACCTAAACATTATAAATTATTTTTGGCAAGTTACTTAATCTCACTGTTATTCAGGTTCTATGTTCTGTAAAATGAATGTAATAATAGTACCTACCTTGCGAGGTTATTTTGAGATTCAATTAATTAACTTATCTAAAGCTCTTACAACAGTGCCTGGTATATAGTGATTACTAGCTTTTTATTTTAAATCCAGTATAATTAGTATAATTATACTGGATTAATTAGTATATTATAATTAGTATATTATAGTATATACTATATAATATAGTATATAGTATATTATAATTAGTATAATTATATTTGTTTCAGGTGTACAATATAGTGATTCAACAATACCATATGTTACTCTGTGCTCATCAAGATAAATGTACCCTTTTTAAAAAAATTTTTTAATGTTTATTTATTTTTGAGAGACAGATCATGAGCAGGAGAGGTGCAGAGAGAGAGAGAGAAAGAGAATCTGAAGCAGGCTCTAGGCTCTGAGCTCCTTCCATAACTGAAGCTTAATTCTTCTGCGTAATAAGTCAGATCACAAATTATGCTCATTTTGGGGGTAGAAAATGAATTCTGATGAAAATTCTCATGTTGAGATCAGTGGCAAGGCTGCCTTCCAATGACATCTAGCCCCTGTCATGGGCTCAAACTTGTGAACCACGAGATCATGACCAGAGCCGAAGTTGGATGCTTAACCAACTGAGCCACCCAGGTGCCCCAAGATAAGTGTACTCTTAATCCCTTTCACCTGTTTCACCCATCCCTCCACCCACCTCCCCTTAGGTAACCATTAGTTTGTTCTCTATAGTCAAGAGTCTGTTTTTTGGTTTCTCTCTTTTTTCCCCCTTTTGTTCATTTGTTTTGTTTCTTAAATTCCACATATGAGTGAAACATGGTATTTGTCTTTCTCTGACTGGTTTATTTAGCTTAGCATTATACTCTCTAGATCCATCCATATTGTTGCAAATGGCAAGACTCCACTGCATATATACCACATCTTCCTTATCTATTCATCTGTCAATGGATACTTAGGTTGCTTCCACAGTTTGGTTATTGTAAATAATGTTGCCATAAACACTGGGGTGTATATATACCTTTGAATTAGTGTTTTCGTATTCTTTGAATAAATACCCAGTAGCGCGATTACTGAATCACAGTGTAGTTTTATTTTTAACTTTTTGAGGAACCTCCACACTGTTCTCCAGAGGGGCTGCACCATTCTGCATGCCTGCCAGCAGGGCAAGACAATTCCTTTTTCTCCACACCCTTGCAAACACTTATTGTTTCTTGTGTTTTTGATTTTAGTCATTCTGACAGATGTGAGGTGATATCTCATAGTTTTGATTTGTGTTTCCCTGATGATCAGTGATATTGAACATCTTTTCATGTGTCTACTGACCATCTGGATGTCTTCCTTGGAGAAATGTCCGTTCTTATCTTCTGCCCGTTTTTTAATTGGATTATTTGGTTTTTGTGTTGAGCTGTGTCAGTTCTTTAAATATTTTGGATACTAACCTTTTATTGGATGTTCCATGTGCAAATATCTTCTCCCGTTCTGTCAGTTGCCTTATAGTTTTGTTGATTGTTTCCTTCACTGTGCAAAAGTTTTTTATCTTGATGAGGTCACACAAGTTCATTTTTGCTTTGGTTTCCCTTGCCTCCAGAGACATGCCTAGTAAGAAGTTGCTGAGGCTGCCTGTTTCTCCTCTAGGATTTTGAGGGTTTCCTGTCTTACATTTAGGTCTCTCTTCCATTTTGACTTTATTTTTGTGTATGTGTAAGAAAGTCGTCCAGTTTCATTCATCTTCATGTTGGTGTTCAGTTTTCTCGATACCATCTACTGAAGAGACTTGTCTTTTTTCCATTAGATGTTCTTTCCTGCTTTGTCAGAGATGAGTTGTCCAAACATTTGTGGGTCCATTTCTGGGTTCTCTATTCTGTTCCATTGATTTGTGTATCTTTTTTTGTGGCAGTACCATGCTGTCTTGATGATTACAGCTTTGTAATACAGCTTGAAGTCTGGAATTGTGATGCCTCCAGCTTTGGTCTACTTTTTCAACATTACTTTGGGGGGAGACTATTTGGGGTCTACCTGGGAATAAACCTAACCGAAGATGTAAAAGATCTGTACTTTAAAAATTATGGAAGGCTTATGAAAGAAATTGAAGATGATACGAAGCGGAGAAACTTTCCATGCTCATGGATTGGAAGAACAAATATTGTTAAAATGTCAATACAACCCAGAGCAATGTCAATACTACCCAAAGAAACCCAATTCAACCCAATTGAATCGCATATATTCAATGCGATCCCTATCGAAATAACACCAGCATTCTTCACAGTGCTAGAAAATTCTAAAATTTGTATGGAACCAAAAATATCTGTTTTAATACTGTAGAGGCTAAAGTATTGCTATTGAAGATTGATATAGCTAGTCGTTATTGGAAGGCAGCCTTGCCACTGATCTCAACATGAGAATTTTCATCAGAATTCATTTTCTACCCCCAAAATGAGCACAATTTGTGATCTGAGTTATTACGTTATTACACAGAAGAATTAACCTTCAGTTATGGAAGGAACTATGCAAATAAATGTATTTAAGGAACAAACAGTATTTATATGGTCTATTTTTCTAGCTAGAAGAAAAGAGTTATAAGTCATTGGTTTAACCCTGGGAAAAAAACATCAGATGTCAGGATTCAGAGATTATTATGTAATCAGTAATTTGGAGAGGCTGCAGCCTTTTGTTTGGTTTTCAAAAGCTCAGATTCAAAGGCTAAAAACTCAGCTTTTATTTTCCTTTTATGGTAGCTTGTTCATTTTCTGTAGAGGTTCAATTTGTTGCCAGAGAGAATCATTGCTAATTTGAATAATTACATACTTAACTGTAGGGTAGAACTGAGATTGGGGTTGATTGAGAGGGTTAGAAAAAGAGCAAACTCCTTCTTGCCGTAAGAATTAGATTCTGCATAGCAAAACATGGCAGTACAAGGAAGCATTTCCATTGAATTAAATATGTCTTGTAGGAAATTGGCAACAAGCAAACAAATACAACCAATCAACTTCATTTATGATAGGAGGGCAACAAATTAAAACTACACCAAGATATCACTTTTAAATCTATTAGTTTGATAAAACTCTAAAAGTCTGACAACACAGTCTGTTGCAAGGCTACGGGGAAACAAACCCTCTTATACATGTTGATGGGAGTGCAAACTAGTACAACACAAGGAGAAAAATTCAGGAAAATCTATAAAAATCACAAATTAAAACACATATGACATTGACCTACCAATTCCACTTCTGGGATTTTATCTTATAAAAATGCCTGTAGTAATATGGAATTATTTATGTACAGTATTTTTTAAGTTGAAATACAATTCATGTGCTATAAACATTTTAAAGTGTATAATTTGGGGGGCACCTGGGTGACTCAGTCAGTTTAGTGTCTGACTTCGGTTCAGGTCATGATCTCACAGTTCATGAGGTCAAGCCCCAAGACAGGCTATGTGCTGACAGCTCAGAACCTGGAGCCTGCCTTGGATTCTGTGTGTGTCTCTCTCTCTGCCTTTCCCCCGCTCGCAATTCTGTTTGTCTCTCTCAAAAATAAATAGACATTAAAAAAATTTTTAAAATAAAGTGTTTAATTCAGCGATTTTTTAGTATATCACAAGTTTATGCAACCATCACCACTATCTATTTCCAGAACATTGTCGTCACCCCTAAAATAACTCTGTACCCATTAGCAGTCATTCCCCATTCCTCCCATCCCTAAACCCTGATGGCCACTAATTTATATTCTGTCTCTATGGATTTGCCTATTCTGAACATTTCATATAAAAGGAATCAAATAATTTATGTGGCCTTTTGTGTTTGGCTTCTTTCACATACTATTATGTTTTCAAGATTCATCCATGTTGTAATAGGATTCAGGGTTTCATTATTTTTATGGCTGAATAATACTCCATTGTATGGATAAGCCACATTTTGTTTGTTCATCAGCTGTTTGGCACTGCTCTTTGCAGAGATTCAAACAAGAATCATGAGATAAAACATGGCCAATTCCAACTCTCTCATCTTATTAGTGAGAAGATGAAGTCCAAGAAACGTGAAGTGGCCAAGTTAGGACTTGAAAGCAGGTCTTTAACTATAATCCCTGTGGTCTCTTGACAATATCATCCTCCATCTGTTTATTTACTAACATGAGCATTTTCCAAAATATCATTCTTACATTTCAGCTTTGACTGGTCCACACCTAACTGGGCTTACTAGGGCCAATTTCCATAATGTTTTACCTAATCTAACTTTTTTTGAACTATTAAACTATCTGCTGTGTGTGTGTGTGTGTATTTATTATTTGTCATATTTATCATATCATATTTATCATATTTATTATTTATTATTAGCCATAAAAATAATAGCCATATAAAATGGCTATTAACAACCATAAAATATAAATATTTAAATATGTGTGTGTGTGTGTGTGTGTGTGTGTGTGTGTGTGTGTGTATACAGAGAGAGAGAGAGAGAGAGATCAAACAATTTCCAACATATTTTAAAGCTACCTATTTGTAAATATCTAGAAGAGGCTTCCTCTTAATCTAAGCCCAGAACTGCAGAACGATGCACCTGGAAGAGTGACATGGGGAAATTCAGTCTACAAAGCCAATCAACCCTTATGACTAATAGGGTAACAACCTTTGTAAAAATGTCATCCGTTATCCCATGTCCGTACATGTTTGAAATTTTCCTTTTTTTTTTTTTTAAAGTTTATTTATTTATTTTGAGAGAGAAAGAGTGGAAGAGGAGCAGAGAGAGAGGGAGAGTGAAAGAGAATCCCAGGCAGGCTCCACACTGTCAGTGCAGTGCCTGATGACGGGCTCGAACCCACAAACCGTGAGGCCATGACCTGAACCAAAACCAAGAAATGGGCATTTAACCGACTGAGCCACCCAGGCACCACTTCTTAACTTTTTAAAATATATATGTATATTTTTGAGAGAGACAGAGACAGAGACAGAGAGCGACAGAGCGTGAGCAGGGATAGGAGAGCAGAGAGAGAGGGAGAGACAGGATCCGAAGTAGGCTCTAGACTCTGAGCTATCAGCACAGAGCCAATGTGGTCCTCAAACCCACGAACTGCGAGATCATGACCTGAGCTGTAGTCAGACACTCAACCGACTGAGTCACCCCGGTGACCCTGAAATGTTCTATAATGAAAAATTTTTTCTATAAAAAAAAGATAATTACAAATGTCTGGGAACTTATTTGAAATTCTTATTTTCTATAGATAAAATGGTGGTGAGGGAAGGCTTTAGAGGCTAGTTAGAATTTAAGCAAAATTTTAAAGGAAGGAGATTAGAGAAGCAGCACAAGAGTATGTTGGGGGTGGGGGTAGTTTGCACGTGGCTGACTCAGTTGGTAGAGCATGCTACTCTTGATCTTGGGTCATGAGTTTGGGCCCTACGTTGGGTGTACAGCCTACTTATGTTAAAAAATACAGTTATATATGAAAAAGAGAGACTGTCAGTCAGGAGGAATCAAAGTTAATTCCCTAAAATGATAGTGAGCATGACGTATTATGTCTAAGAGTTAGGACTAAATTCACCTCGCTTCAAGGAGGTGAAAGTTTACTTCTTGATCTGACCAGAAATGGCATGGCAACTCCACGATGTACTTAGGGAACATTAGGGTATGCTCCTCCATCTCCAGCTTTGGTATCCATCCTCAAGGTCACCTGATAAGTCAAGACGGCTGCTAAAGTTCCAGGCATCATACCCACATTTCGTAAAGCAAGGGTGGAGTAGGGAGGAAGAAGGGCTATGAAATACTGTTTTCATATTACCTATTACATATTTTGTATACTTTTTTGTCACACGCTCATAGTTAGCTGCAAGGGAAACTGAAAAGCAACAGCAGAGCAACATGTTCAGCTAAAATTTGAGTTTCTGTTACAATAAGGAACAGGGAGAAAATAGATAATTTGGTAAGCAAAACAGACCCTGCCCCATCATGCTTTGTAGGGAGTATAACATAGTAGGTAAGAGTTCTGGATGGAGTAACAGAAACCAGACTTTGAATCCAGGACCTGCAAATTTTTATTCCTGTGACCTTGGAAAAGTGGTGACTAAAACTCCCTAAGCACTGAATTTCTCAGGCATAAATAAAATGCAGTTTGATGATAACAGAAAGCTCTGTATATAAATTACCTGGCACAAAAGAGGTGCTCAATAAATCACCATTATTTTACTTGTGATTTGTGATTTGTTAGCGATTTAATGATTTCAAAAAACATTTTTTTCTGCCCTTAAGAAGTTAGCAAAACTGTTTTATCAGAGAAAGAAAAATATACCACTGATAAAGGCTGATGAGATTATAAAATTTATTTTTCCCAGTTTCATTAATATACAAATAATACAATGGTCAGCAACATTACTTTCCAATATGAAATAAAATAAAACTTCATTGTGGTATTTACTATTTCTCCAACAGTTTTAATGCATAGTCTACAGAATTTAACAAATATTAAATCAAACTCCATTCCCTCTCAATTCACTTGCCCAAATAAAGTAGAAATAGACATATTCCCCATGGATTTAAGAGTGAGATTTCCAAGATTTGGTCTTTTGAGAAACCATAAAATAAATCCTGAGAGGCCTCAAGATTCTAGATTAAAATAAATGTGGAAAAGGAGGTATTTCTAATTTATTTATTTTTTGATGGAAGTGAGGGCAAATAGTGGAGTTGCCAATAATGCGAATTGAACTTTTTCTATTAGGAAGTTTAAAAGGAAGGAGAAACTGAGACATGTGAGAAATTCAGGTTGTAATGAGTTTCACACTTGTCTCAACTCAATGAGTTTACTTGTCAAACTACTGGTTTTCCGTGAAATTTTCAACTCTACTGCTCTCCTTTATAGATTTGCTTCATATGAATTTATTTCTGAAAATGAAAGAGGACAGAATAAAAAGTGAATGTGAAAGCAATGACAAAACTTTTGTGTTTTCATTGGATTTAATTTATCATAAGCCAGATTTAATTTTCTCTTCTGAGATTGTGATGACTATAGTGGTTATTTTTATTAAGGTAAGAATTAATCTTAAATTCCCCAAACTAGAGTAGACTCCAACATTATCTTGTCTAACTGTTCTTTCAATGCTTAAAATCCTCTCTATATGATTCCTCCCTGTCCTCTTCCCACCCTCCTCCACATGCGTTTATACTCCTGTTTTATGTTCTACAGAATTTATTGCTTTTAAATAAATAAAGTTTTTTAATAAACCAAAAACATGTTTTAAGAAAAAAATTTCAACTGGAGACAAACGTTATGCTATGCTTAAAAAGGACTGTTGCAGTGTGTGTGTGTGTGTTACCCTGATGACCAACATTTTGATTCACTGATGGCTCCTCTAAGGAATCGTAGAATTTTTGATGGCCATTGACCCAAGCTGCCTAGCGGGTTTATTGGAACCTCACCAAATTAATTAGCTTGTGGACTGGGAGTTAGGAACCAATGTTAATCATCCCAAGGGCAAGTAAAGCAAGAGGGAAATGCAGCAAAGGCATCCTAGTTACAAAATAAGAAGATAGACTCAGTCTCCATACATACCCCTATTCTTAGCCTTGCCAAGAGAGCATTTTGAATTTCTTTGCTGCAAAATACTGCTTGTCAGTCAGACTTGTCTAATGACTTAGCAACACAAAGGAAACCTAAGGAAAGCCAAATATTGCAATTTTGATTGTTCATGATTTGATTGGTACCATGATTTAGTAAATTACTTTTTTTAAGGGTTCTTTTTTTGGTTTGTTTAAAGCCAAGGACTAAATGTAGCAATAAAAATTTAAATTACCTTGGCTCTTGCCTGAAATGCTCAATATTCCGATCTCTGTGCTTCACTGTAGTGCCAGGGAGAAGAGCAGAAATAGTTGACAATGATTCTGCATTACTGATTCACTCTACTCATTAGACTATATTGAAATGTTATGATTTGCTGGGCTCAGAGAGTAATTCCATTTCTGCCTCCAGCCATTTCAAGTAATTTTTTGCTACTGCATAAGAAAATTCAAAATTATTTGGAGTCAGACTTTCTAATTGGAAATAATAATTTTTATGCGGGAAATTAAGCCCTTTACCAAATAATGTTAAATTAGCATCAAAATTACATTTTCGTGAATAATTAATCAATACAACTTCAGCTATTTAGTTATTTTAGTATTACTGAACTCTACTAATTGTTAGGTTTAATTGTACTCTCTTGAGTTCAGCAGAAAAAATAAAATCAGGTCATATGTTTTTCACTGTAAAATATTATCTTGTTAGACAAAAAAAATTTACTGAATAAAAACATTCCAGGAAAGTATGTTTTTGAAAAATATATGCCAAAAGTTTATACTTACATTAACCCTTGCTACTTCAATTTTTGTAGAATTCTTTTACTTTAATTATGACAAGACATAGGTTTTCTCCAATATAGCCCCAATATACCTTTCATGTTGTATATTCCACAAATTTTTCTATATTTATTTTTTTAAGTTTTTATGTATTTATTTAAGTAACCTCTATATCCAACATGGGGCTCAAACTCCTGACCCCAAGATTAAGAGTCATATGCTCTTCTGGCTAAGCCAGTGAGGGTCCCCTGTATTTATTTTTAGTTGAACTCGTGATCGGTGTAACAGACACCAGTTTTTGGTTGAATTATTTATTCCCTCTCTTTAAAGATAGTCAAAACAAAGGGCTATTCTTACTGATTTGCCTACGGCTTCAAAGATACGAAGATAGCACATACTTATGTATCTGCTATCACGTGTAAAAATGTTACAATTCATCATGGATATGATAAAACAAATACAACCTAGTTTAGTAGGGCAAGACCACATCTTTTGACTCTTTGGCAATGTCTTAAAACGATTTTTACCGTACTTAAAGTTATTAAAGTTCTTTGTTTTCTCTTAGGAATCTTGCCCAGTTTTCGACATATCAGAAAAATATATTAAATTGCTATTGCTGTCATTCCTGTGTTTGCTCTCAAGGCACCCATCTAAATTGTTCCTTTATCAAGTTTGTGTTCTTTGCTGTGTTTTATCTCCAACTTTTTTAAACAGCTAAACTTTATAAAAGGAGAGCACTCAGTGGGAAAAGAAACTTGGTATGTTGGGATTCTCAGAGTACAGCAGGGACTGAGGAGTGAGAGAAGCAAGGGAAAAGGAAACAAATAGAATAAATTATCTGGCATTGAAGCTTCAAAGTCAGAATCTTAATGGTAGCAGCTAAAATTATCGCTGGCATCAGCTTAACATTATCATTTATCTTTGCCCTCCCCCCTTGTGCTCCAAATTGTTGACATTCCAATCTGGTAAATGTGCTGTTGGGAGACATTTAGAAAGAGAAAAAGACCTATTGAGCATCTATAGGTGCCAGTCATCGTAGAGATACTTTCACATTCCATCTCATTTGTTGACACTATAATTTTCTAAAGTTCATACGATTATCTTCATTTTACTGTTGGAGATATTGAAGGTAAGAATAGTTTAAAAATTCACCCAGAGTGCCACTAATTATGCATTAAGCAGAGCTACCTGCTCCAGCAAGAACATTAGTGGGGGAGAAAGAAGGTAGTAAATAGGTCAACATGGTTTGGCCTTGTCCATTTAAATGTTGACACTAGTGTCTTATCTCAGGACACTATGGCCCTAAGGCAGAGAAGATTTGGAGTTAAATAGTGTTCAGAGGTGACTATCTTATATTCATTATCCACAGACTCTTGCTTTAAACCTCTTGTGTACTTTGTACGTTGTGATTATTCAATAAATGTTTGTTAAACTTAATTTAAAATCTTCTTACAAGAGCAACAAGAGGCAGTTATTTTCAATAGTGGTGTAATTAGAATAGTGCCCACCCTGGGATATTTATGCTTGTCATAGTAATTGAAGACCTCAATTAGAGAGTTAAAAACTGAATAAACAAAAAAATAATTGGTAATGTTGACCTGTACAGCAAAACTTACTTGGTGAAGAAAGAAAAAAAAAAAGGAGAGAGAGAAGGAATGTTCATACTTAACATCAGTAATTTATAAGATTTTAACATTTGAAATTAAGATTAGGAGAGAAATGTAAATATGAACAATTAGTACCTTGTGTTTTCTGTGAAAACAACTACCTCTGCTGCCTACAACTGGAATTATCACTTATATCAGACAAAAGCTTCTTTCACTAATTGGGTCAGATTGTATTTTTAGTACGATTTTATTCTAATGAAGGCAGGCCCTTTCTATTAACCTTAACAGTCAAGAAACACGGAACAACGGGAGAATATATCATTTGGGACTTCAGACTAACCGTATATGCTAATGTGACAGGAATGACTGCTTGAGGACAATTTTATCATATCGATTGCAATTATGAAGGGAAAATAAAATCTTCTCAAGTATTCTTCACTCTCTTTGAGTTAATTAAATTTTATAACCTTCGCTAAACTCTTCAAACAATAGAATCTTATGCAGGTAATATAAATAATTATAAAGAACTTTATTATCTTCCAAAAATTCCACTGGGCTGATAGATTTAGCAATTTCCTTTATTTTTATTGCAAGAAATTATCATCAACATCATCATGGTTGCAAACATGATCACCAATAGCATTTACTGACTCTCTAGGGCACTGTGCTAGGTAGAGACATCAAGAGGTGTAAGATACAGTCCTTGCCCTTGAGAAATTTATAATCTAAATGGAGACATTCCAGTTCGTTTAAGTTAGTTGAAAATAATTTAATCCTGTGATTTATTAGAATCATTCAGTGGGGACACATAGGGGAGTGATAGTGGACTCAGTTATGTTAAAATAAATTCCACTTTCTACCTTTGCTAAGAGATACACATAAGTTTTGAAAGATGGTACAGGTGTCAGTAGTTACCTTTCTGCACGGAGTGAAATCCATTGATCCCTAGAGGATCACTAATTCTCTGTGCATTTTATTTGGATGACTTGGAAGAGCAGTTCAAGTCCCTCTCTGAAAGTGACTGGCAGTCTGACTATCACTTGTAGCACTTTATTGCTCCAGCTGCTACACTAGAGGACAGAGTCTCAATGTCTTTGGCTTCAAGAAATCCTCTATTGAATAGGATGATGGACTTGCCTTAGCAGACCATAGTATCTCACCTTCCTCTCTTCGTAACTAACCTGGAAGACAAATAGTGCTGAAATTATAATGTATTCTATGCTCCTGATGTATTTCTTTTTTTTCCTCCAAATATTTAATGTTTATTTATTTTTTGGGAAAAAGAGAGAGCAGGAAATGTGCAGAGAGAGAGGGAGACACAGAGTCTGAAGTAGGCTCCAGGCTCTGAGTTGTCAGCACAGAGCCCGACATGGAGCTCGAACCCACCAGCCATGAGATCATGACCTGAGCTGAAGTCAGACGCTTAAGTGACTGAGCCACCCAAGCACCCCTCCCCTGGTGTATTTCTAAATCAGTTTTATATGTGAAAACTGATTTAACATTTCCATGATGTAGACATCATGTACAAGGTTCAAGTTTTCTAATATAGTGTATGTTAGTACTCATCCTATATTAGTATAAAAAAGTACTTGATATCTTTTTTTTTTTTTCAACGTTTATTTATTTTTTGGACAGAGAGAGACAGAGCATGAACGGGGGAGGGGCAGAGAGAGAGGGAGACACAGAATCGGAAATGGGCTCCAGGCTCTGAGCCATCAGCCCAGAGCCTGACGCGGGGCTCGAACTCACGGACCGCGAGATCGTGACCTGGCTGAAGTCGGACGCTTAACCGACTGCGCCACCCAGGCGCCCCAAAATGTACTTGATATCTTGAGATGTTTTACATTGATTTTCAATGCTTGAATTTGAGAAAAGTGAGGGAAAATAATTCTGTCCCTTCCAAGTTGGGCATATGGAAGTAAGTAATGGGGATTATTGGGTAAATGCCTTCCCTAGGAAAATGCCATAAGTGTATCTTTCTAGTTTATTTTGTTTACTTGGTAATAAAGCCTTACGTGACTATCAAATTTCTTTTATAATCACATTTGATTATAAGTTAATAACTCATTTCCTTTATCAATGATATTAGTGGTATCACAACATAATGTGCACTACCACAGATCAGCAGTTTATGTGGGTGAAGCAGGTCATTTGAGGCTTTCCAATACATACAGCAATCTATTCTCAATTAGGTACATTGAAGAAGTTTGTTAGAACTTTAAAAGCTTTTACAAGCTTGGGATTCTAAGTATAGTGGTTTTTCTTTATTCTTTTTGTTTTCACAATAAATTTTCAAGTTGAAAGAACAGTTAATACATACATGTATACTCTTTACCTGGATTCACCAAATATTAACATTTTGCCACATTTTTTCCATATATATATAATGTATATATGTGGTATCTACTGTGTATATGCATGCACACAGTATATATATATGTGTGTGTGTGTGTGTGTGTGTGTGTGTGTGTGTGTGTGTGTGTGTATATACTTTTGAGACTTGCTTTTACTGGTCCACTTGAAAGTAAGTTACATATACCATCACATTTGACCCATCAGTGTTCCCGTGTGCATATCCTAAAAACAAGGACTTTATCCTACATAACCACAATACCATTACGATACCTGAAAAGGTGACATTAATTCCATAATATCATGTAATATACAGTCCATATTCACATTTCTCTAATTGTCTCAAAGATATCACTTAGGCTGTGTTTTTGTTTTAAATCCAGGATCCAATCAAATTTCACACATTGCATTTGGCTTTTTCCCTTTAGTCTCTTTTATTTGAAAGTGGTTCGCTTGCCTCTTTACACTCATACCGTAGAATTTTTTGAAGAGTCCAGAGTTATGTGTTCTTTCTTAATACAAAAATTAGAATTTTGAAAAAAAGAACACTGGTAAATGGACTGTGTATTACTGCTTTCTGTTGCCAGTGCCTGGGAAAGAGCCTAAATATTGGGCCTAAATTCTTTAGTTTAGCAATGTGATTCATTTTAATATATTTTTAAATGTTTATTTATTTTGAGAGAAAGAGAGAGCACACGCAAGCGGGGGAGGGGCAGAGAGAGAGGGAGAGAGTATACCACGCAGTCCCCGTGCTGCCTGAACAGAGCCTGATGTGGGCTTGATCAAAAACCATGAGATCATGGCCTGCACCAAAATCAAGAGTCAGACGTTTGACCGACTGACACATCCAGGTGCCCCAGTGTGACTCATTTTATACCAAAAATGCTGATTAAAAGAAGAAACCCTATGATGTGTCCATAAAAGCAAGGAATGCCAGGATTTAAAACTACTGTGAACACACAGCTCATTAAAATTTGATTATTGTTTCCTGGGTCTCCTTAACTATCCAAGAAAATGTTAGAATTTTTGAGCTGGAAGAACTTCAGAGGCAAGTTAACTAGCTTGATTCCTTATATCACCAGTGAGGAAACCACAAACTCAAAGAGTCTGTGATTTGCCAAGGTCACACCAGCAGTTAATTAGGAAGATGGGACTAGAGATAAGGTGTCTTGATTTTCAATATCCTGTGTCCCTGATTCTTTCGTCATCTCCTCTATAACCACCTTTCTTTTCCTTCCATTTTCTCCTTCCTTCTATTGAGTAAACAACAACAGAACTTTTTAAAGAAGACAAATCACTTCTGCCAGGGTTTCTCAATAGCAGCATTATTGATATTTTGGGCTAGATAATCCTTTGTTGTGAGGAGCTGCATTGTAGGATGTTTAGCAGTATTGGATGCTTGTAACACTTCTCCATTTGTGACAATCAAAAATGTCTCCAGACATTGCCAAATGTCCCAGGGTGGAGGTGAGCATAGAGGGATACAAAATTGCCTCTGGTCAAGAACCACTGTCAAATGGTTCTTATTTGGGCAGTGGTTTTTGTTTTATTTATGAGCTTTCCTTTTACTCCAGGTAAACAGGAATTCAATTTTTTCTGTAGTTGTAATCACAACATAGATATAATTTTGATTTTACTATGTTTAGTTAACATTTTGTAATAAACATTTTTACTGCTGTTGTATGACATAGACATTTATTATTTTTGCCTACCTAGCATCCCTGCTCCTTCTTGTAGTATCGGCAGAACTTGGTCCATTCTGGAACTCTGCCTCCCTTACCCAAATCATTTGATTCTAGGGTCCTTCCTTCTGTCAAGGTATGACCAACTGACCCAGTCCTAAGCCATCATAATAATTCATCTCCACAACCACAATACTTACTGTCAGTGATAGGTACATGACCCCCAAGTTAGGCAAGAAAATTCCTCTGAGAATTTGCTAGAGGAAAGGTTCTACTTTGTGTGGGTTCCTAAACTGTGATGTACCGTGAAGCTCCTTGCAGTTATGTTCTTCGCTTACCCACAGTTTAAGTGAATAAAGTCAACACAGACAGAAAGCAGAACTGAGAAATGGAAGAGGAAATCCTAGTGGTACCACTTGAGTCCTTGTACCCATTCATCACTGAGGGCAGTGCAACCCTTGTCAGTAAATCTCTTCCTCCACATCCTATTTTATTCATTTATTTTTTGTTAAGTTGGTTTGATGGGTATTGTTTTACTTGCAACAAAAAGAGGCTTGGTTAAGAAAATAGTAGGAATGCCTGAGTAGCTCACTTGCTCGAGCATCCAGCTCTTGATTTTGGCTCAGGTCATGATCCCAGTGTTTCAGGATCAAGCCCCACATCAGGCTCTGTGGTGAGTGTGGAGCTTGCTTGGGATTCTCTTTCTCCCTCTGTCCCTCTCCACCACTTGTACTCTTGCTCTCTAAAACAAAACAAAAAAAAATTAGTATTTATTTTTATAACATTCAATGGCTGATATGTCCTCAAGTTGTATTGCCATTTGTCTCATAACTATTCTGCTAACATTGAACTTTAAAGTGATTTGAAATATTTTCTGTTATAAATACAGTTTTCTTTTCCAGTGCCTTTTGAATGACTTCTAGTAGATTTTCCATTAGTTTCCTCAAACATGGGCCTTGGGTTGAATTCTGAATTTATTTTTTTTTTAATTTTTTTAACGTTTATTTATTTTTGAGTCAGAGAGAGACAGAGCATCAATGGGGGAGGGGCAGAGAGAGAGGGAGACACAGAATCAGAAGCAGGCTCCACGCTCTGAGCCATCCGCCCAGAGCCCGACGCGGGGCTCGAACTCACAGACCGCGAGATCGTGACCTGAGTTGAAGTCAGAAGCTTCACCGACTGAGCCACCCAGGCGCCCCGATCTGAACTATAAGATTTAAAAGTGAGTGATTTGCCACCTGATTGGAAGCCATTTGGTTTTACTTTATCCCCTTTTGCTTTTTGACTTCCATTATAATCATTCCATCTGTGATTCTCCCAACCGTTGTAGCTCCAGCTCCATGAGCACATTTGAATGCGTTAGTGTGTACGTCACTGCTTTAGGAACATTTTAATGGTATCATGAAGATTTACGTCTGACTCTTGTAGGGCCTACTTCATGATTTCCTCCAAAACAATGTTGTTTGGTTTGAAGCATTCAGAGCTCTACATTCACTTAAGGTATAGAATTACTCTGTCATCCTAATGTCTGTAAAAATGGCTCCAATTTTTCACTACCATGAAGTCTATATATACCTGCGTAAGTTGACTTTTCCATATTTTAAGATCTAGTACAAATGTTACTGTCTTGTATGTGATTTCTTTTATTACACAGTTTGCAATTTGTTTTCACCTCTCACTATACTTACTAATCTACCCGTTATCTATCAAAGGTGATGTAATAATGGGAGCAGTGCCACTTTAGGGTCCCGTAATAGCTATTGACTCACCTTTCAGAGACTCACAGGTAGCAGTATAATACAAATATATAAACATCAAATTATTTATGGAAGCATAGTTTATAATAGCAAAAGATTAGAAACAAATCAAAAGTTCATCAATAGGGGGCTGGTTTAATGAGTTATAATATAGCCATAAAATATAATGCTATGCAGCTATAAAAAAGAAAAAATGTTTGTATATACTGATATGGCACAATCGCCAAGAAATAGAATTAACTATTTGAATAAGTGGTATAGCAGAGAATTAGAAGTGTGGACTCTGGGGGCGCCTGGGTGGCTCAGTCGGTTGGGTGACCGACTTCGGCTCCAGTCATGATCTCGCGGTTTGTAAGTTCGAGCCCCGCATCGGGCTCTGTGCTGATGGCTCAGAGCCTGGAGCCTGCTTCGGCTTCTGTGTCTCCTCCTCTCTCTACCCCTCTCCTGCTCACTCTCTGTCTCTCTCTCTCTCTCAGTAGTAAATAAATGTTAAAAAAATAAAAAAAAAGTAAATAATCTTAAAAAAAAAAAAAAAGAAGTGTGGACTCTGAGGTCTGCTCTAGGGTTGAAGTCAGGCTCTGCTATTTATTAGCTGTATAACTTGTCTCAAGCCCAGTTCCTCAATTTTTTCACCTGTGAAATGAGGATGCTAGTGATAACTACCACACGATTCTCTGAAGATCAAATGAATTGATAACATGCATGGCACTTAAAAGAGTGCCTGGCCCCTAATAAAATAATTGAACACAACAATGAGATGTGAATAAATGATATTAAATGATATAATTCAAAAAAATGAAAAATTAAGTCTCTTTTAACATATTCACATTAAATATTTTCACCATCACTGCCTGTGTTGTAGTAGTAGACATACTCACGTGGAGGATTATCTCCTCTATTATTATTAAAATGTCTTTGAGGACAAAGCCTGGCTTTTCCTCAAGTGTGTGTCCTGCATGATCTCCAGCATGTGCCATGCACAAGACAAGTTCCATAGGCATTTGTTAATGGAATTAATAAAAATTCAGATTCCTCTCTGCCTATAAATATAATTTCAGAGCTTTAATCATCAGAGAACAGTTTTTTTTTAAGTCTTATTTATTTATTGTGGGTGGGCAGAGGGAGAGAGAGAATCCCAAGCAGGTTTCTTGCTGCCAGGGCAGAGCCCGACACAGGGCTCAATCTCACAAACCATGAGATCACCACCTGAGCCGAAGTCAAGAGCCGGATGCTTAACTGACTGGCTCATCTAGGCACCCCAATTAGAGAGTAGTTTTATTTTTATTTTTTTAATGTTTACTTATTTTTGTGAGAGAGACAGAGACAGACAGCATGTGAGCAAGGGAGGGGCAGAGAGAGAGGGAGACACAGAATGTGAAACAGGCTCCAGGCTTTGAGCAGTCAGCACAGAGCTCGATGCAGGGCTCAAACACATGAACCATGAGATCATGACCTGAGCAAAAGTTGGATATTCAACTGACTGAGCCACCCAGGTGCCCCTAGAGAGTACTTTTTGGTGACTAAGAGAGTATGTGAGTATACAACACTTAATAATTTCAACATTTAGGGGCAAATCCAAATGTTACAAAAGAAGTTAGGTAGTTGGCAAAACTACAAAAGAAGTTAGGTAGTTTAACTTCTACCTGGAACAGTATGCTGAAAATGTTATTTTCTTTTCCTTTTTTAAAAAAAGAATTTTATTTTTATTTTTTAAAATTTATTTTGAGAGATGGAGAGAACACGAGCAGGGGAGGGGCAGAGAGAGAGAGGGAGAGAATCCCAAGCAGGTTCCACCCTGTAAGCACACAGCCCGACTTGGGGCTGGAATTCACGAACTGTAAGATCATGATCTGCGCCAAAATCAGGAGTCAGATGCTCAACCAACTGAGCCACCCAGGCACCCCAAAAAGAGTCATAAATTTATTTTTACTTATGTATGTATTTATTTAGTATTAAAAATTTTTTAAATGTTCATTTATTTTTGAGAGAGTAGTAGCGGGGGAGGAGCAGAGAGAGAGGGAGACACAGAATCCAAAGCAGGCTCCAGTCTCTGAGCTGTCAGCACAGAGCCCTACCTGGGGCTCGAACTCACGAACCATGAGATCATGACCTGAGCGCAAGTCGGATGCTTAACCGAATGAGCCATCCAGGTGTCCCAAGAGTTTTTTTTTAAATAAGAATAAGAATTAATAAATTTTAGAGGCTTTAAGTCTCAGAAAGGTTAATAACTTGCCTGCTTACATAGATCTTAGCTAGTGACGTAGTTGGGGTTCAAACCTGGATCTGGCTGTTGTTCTCTCAGTGAAAACAATATGGCAGAAAAGAACGTTATATTTACTGACTTTGTAAGTGAGCCTAAGACACGGGGCATAATGGAAGAGATTTCCAATGGACCCATCCTTCAGCAGTGCCTCTCTTGCTAAACACATTACCTAGCTACTTAACCTTTTTCCAAAACCTGAGACCAAATCAAAATATTCAATGTATTAGGAATATGAGAAAAAGTAGAACAACAAGATCATTTTATATAACTTAAACCTTTGTCTCTGAGATTAGGGCCATCTAAAATTCTTAAATAAATTAAGAGAATTTTAAGTGGCTATTCAGTAATCTACATTCAAGGTATTCTACACCCAGATATATATGCCAGAGAGTCTCTAAGGTATGTATTTATCAGTGTCCTCATTTTATAGATAAAGGAAACCAAAGATAGCTTCTTTTACTATTAAATGAATTATACTGTATGTGTAAATCACTTACATGCTTAGTACATATTAAGCCATCTATTAAGTACATCTGTAATTATTACCACCATTATCATCATCATGAATAATTAGCAATAGGTAACATTCCATAAATTGACCAGTATCATCAATAAAATAATAAATGTCATCATTAAAAAAATTTTTTTAATGTTTATTTATTTTGAGACACACACACACACACACACACACACACACACACACACACAGCATGAGTCGGGGAGGGGCAGGGAGAGGGAGACATGGAATCTGAAATAGGCTCCAGGCTCCGAGCTGTCAGCACAGAGCTCCAGGTGGGGCTCAAACTCAGGAACCGCCAGATCATGACCTGAGCCAAAGTTGGATGCCCAACCGACTGAGCCACCCAGGCGCCCCATAAACTTCATCATTTTAACAGCTAAAATAAAAACCTGTCACTTTAAACAAATGTTCATTTATTTATTTTGAGAGAGAGAAAGAGCAGGCAAGGGGCAGAGAGAGGAAAAGAGAGGATCCCAATAGACTCTGTGCTGTTGGCACAGAGCCCACATGAGGCTTGATCTCACACACTGTGAGATCATGACCTGAGCTGAAATCAAGAGTTGGAGCTACCAACTGAGCTACCCAGGCACCCCAAAACCTGTCAAGTTTTTTTTTTTAATGTTTCTTTACTTTTGAGAGGAAAAGAGAGACAGTGCAAGCAGGGGAGGGCCAGAGAGAGAGGGAGACACAGAATCTGAGCAGGCTTCAGGCTCAGAGCTGTCAGCACAGAGCCTGATGGGGGGCTTGAACCCATGGAACTGCTAGATCACGACCTGAGCCGAAATCGGATGCTTAACCAAGTAAGCCACCCAGATGCCCCCAAACCTGTCAAGTTTTGACCAGACTGTGAAGTTTGGAGGATGCTTCCTCCTCTCCACCTAAAGACTGGGTCTTGGTCATGGGTGTTTCACAGTAACAGTGCCACCTTTATTTTTTAAATTAATTTTCATTTGTTAAATTAAGACTTTATTTGGAGCATTTTAAGGTTCACAGCAAAATGGAGAGGAAAGTACAGAGATTTCCCACACACCTCTTACCCCCACACATGCATAACATTTCCATCATGAACATCCTCACCAAAGTAGTACATTTGGTGCAACTGATGACTTGCGTTGACACATCATTATCACCCAAAGTCCATAGTTCCCATTTGGGTTCACTCTTGGTGTTTTATAGTGTTGTTTTTGTTTTTGTTTTTGTTTTGAGAGAGAGAGAGAGCTGTGTATGGAGCAGAAGAGGGGCAGACAGAGGGAGACAGAATCCCACACCACTAGGTGTGGAGCCAGACAAGGCTCATTTTCACCACTGTGAGATAATGACCTGAGCCCAAATCAAGATTATGATGCTTAACCCACTGAGCCCCCAGGTGCCCCTCGTTGTTATATATTCTATGGGCTTGGACAAATGTATAATGACATGTATCCATCATTATGGTATCAGGGTATTTTCATCGCCCTAAGAATCCTCTGTGCTCTGCTTATTCATCCCTCTCCCTTCTCCAACTCCTGACAACTATTGATTTTTTTTTTTTTTACTGTCTCCATAATTTGCCTTTTCCGGAATGTTATACAGTTGGAATCATATAGTAGGTTGCCTTTTCAGATTTGCTTCTCTTAGTAATGTGCGTTTAAGTTTCCTCTAGGTCTTTTCTTGGCTTGATACCTCATATCCTTTGAAGCGCTGAGGAATATTACATTGTCTGGATAGATCACAGTTTACTCATCCATTCACCCACTGAAGGACATTTTGGTTGCTTCCAAGTTTTGGTAATTATGAATAATGCTTTTATTAGCATCCATGTGCAGGTTTTGGGGTGGGCATATTTTTAACCCCCGCAAATACCAAGGGTTGGTATTGCTGAATTATATAGTTGGAATATTTTTAATTTTATGAGAAACTGACAAAGTATCTTCCAAATGGTTGTACCACTTTGCATTCCTGCGAGTAATGAGAGTTCCTATCTGTCACATTTAGAGTTTTTAAGTCTTCCAGGTTTTATTTTAGCAGGTGTGCATTGGTATTTCATTATTTTCTGCGTGGCCTTTTGAGGAGTTGATCCTTGAACAGGCTCCACCCTCCTCCTAGAGGGGCTGGGCCCCAATTTGTGTTTCACTAGGTCCTAACTGTTTCTGGCCTTTGGGTCTTAAGACTAACTTAGAGGGGAAAAGAATAGGGAAAAGCAGGGAAGGCTCTGGAACCTCTCTGAGCTGGCATCCTGGGGGACCTTATGCCAGAAAGAGGCTTTACCAAGTGCTACTCTGAGGCCAGGCAACATTCAGCGTTAGCTCCCTAGCAGATGTTAGAGAGTGCTGACGGTGGGAAAGCAAGAAGTAAAGACGTGTCCAGATAATACAGTACACCTGGCGCCCGAGGTGGCTCTATTTGATTTTATTTTTGGTGGTCAGAGGCCAGTAGGAAGCGCTCCTTTAGCCCCTGGGAATTGCTGGCCCTGGATTTTCGTTCGAACCTTTCACTGGAACGAACCCTTCTCAATGGATTCTCAAAGGCACAGTCTTCAGGGAAAGGGCTTGCGTGAGACGGCTGTGAAAGTAAGGCAATGCTGGCAGGAGGAAGTGGAGCAGAAACCAGCCCACGAAAGGAAAAGCGATCGTCTTACATTTAGGACACTTGATCAGGTGTGTTAAATGGCATTTCAGAAGAAATCTGAAAGCTATTGGTTTACTAAAGGAATCAAGTAAAAGTGTCCCGGGTGGGGAAACCTCCTTAAGGGATCAAATTCGATACAATGGGTATTTCTCTCCGAAAAACTTTAAAAGCCGAGAGGCCCTTCTGGTTCCGCCCACCGACTCCCTTCCGCACCGCCTGGGACCGAGCCACTCAACCACCTCAAAAACCCGGAGAAGGCAAATCCAGTCAAGGCCTGGGAGGGGTGGGCTCCGGCCTGCCTGCACACTGGGCATGCGCAGGGGGTGGGCCGCCAGGTCGTCTAAGGGAGCCGTGACGAGTCCGGAAGCGCTAGCTAGCGCCCCTCCGCTCGCGAACTAGTTTTGTTCCGCGTCCTCGGGACAGGAGCTCTTCGGGGAGAAGCCCCGGCAGGACCAACCCGACCCCAGCCAGCACCGCAGCAATGTCCAGCAACAGCTTCGCTTACAGTGAGCAGTCCGGCGGAGGGGAGGCGACGGAGCTGGGTCAGGAGGCGACCTCGACCATTTCCCCCTCCGGCGCCTTTGGCCTCTTTAGCAGCGATCTGAAGAAGTGAGGAAGAAGGTTTGGGGTGTGGGGCTGGGAATGAGGAGCTGGGGACCCCGGAGGAGCGGGCCACGGGTTTGGGATTGGACCCCAGGAAAGGTGGGGGCGTTTTGAGACCGCACGGGAGCCGGGCGGTAGCGTTTCCCGCTGTGGGTGGGGTTGAGTCAGTTGGGAGTGGTGGGAGTTGTGGGGGAGAGTTTGGAGTGTGTGTAGGGGTCCCTCGTCGTTTTCAAACTTTAGCGAGGAAAGAACCGTTTGGAGAGCTTCAGGTCTCATCCCCAAGACTCTCATTAAGTTGGTCTGTTCTGGGGCACCGGAATCTGATTTTTGAACAAACACTTCTAGCTTACTTAATATTTGCTGGATCAAATTTGGGAGAATTGGGCGTTATTGTGAAAAAGGTGTTTGAGGAGTTGAGAGGACGCGTTAGAGTGCTTGTTGCGTATGGGAAACTCTTCTCTCACTCTGGAGTGTAGGAGCGTGGAGGTAGGTGTTTTAGGCGCTTTATGAATGGACAAACTATTTTATACGAACATTCGTGTTTTTGGACAATATCCTTTGCATTACAAGGGAAAAAAAACCCGCAATACCAAAGTAATAAGCATATAAGTAGAGAAAAGTATGACTGTGAACAAATCTTTAGGTTTTACAAATTAATAACGAGTTTGAGTTTATTATTTATTTTTAATTTTTTAAAATACTTATCTTTGAGTGACACAGAGAGACAGCATGAGCGGGAGAGGGGAAGAGAGGGGGGAGGCACAGAATCCAAAGCAGGCTCCAGGCTCTGAGCTGTCAGCACAGAGCCTGATGCAGGGGCTCCAACCCACGAACCATGAGATCGTGACCCGCGTCCAAATCAGACACTTAACTCATTGAGCCACCCAGGCGTCCAAATAATGTGAATTTTAAAGACAAATACTAAACAATGTGCATTTAGTTTTCTAAAAGGAAAAATGAGTACCACCGAAAAATGGAAAGAAAACACCCCCAAACTTTTTGGTGGGAGGGATTTTAAACTTACAGAATTCTGGTAACTTTAAATTTTCTTGTAATCATTTTTACATTTCTCTTATTTTTAATGTCTCAGTACTAGACTATGGTCACATAATAGGCTGTCACTAGATTCATGCTAAATTAAGCTAAAGTAGCTGTGCTGATGGCCTTGTAGATGTCAGAAGAGTATAATTTAAATTTAAATTTTTACTAACAAGAACAGGCAGTCTGGAAGGTTGCTAGTAGTTGAAATTGGGTTTACATTTTGACTGTATTAAGCTGACTGAAATCTTATATACAGCATGTGGAGTACAGTTTTTTTCCCCTTGTTCTCAGGTAAGATAATTTCTCTTCATTTTTCATTCAGTGCATTTAGAATGATGGATTGTTCTAATGGGGAGCTTGTTGCAGTTGCACACTTCTGTTAGCAAAATGTTCAGCTGGTGAATTACCCTGTAAGTCAGCCTCAGTCTTCTTTGCATGTGATTTGCTTACGATTAACTTACTTTTATGGTTTGTTAACATCTAAGATGTTTTTCTCTTAGAGTTTCTGACTTCCTATTTTGTCAGATTTGGGCCTGGTTTGGACAACCATGTATGGCTTTGACTGTGACCAGTGCTGTTGAGGTGACCAAGCGGGTTGGATTTAAAATAAAAAAAGCTAAGGGGCGCCTGGGTGGCTCAGTCGGTTACGCGTCCAACTTGACTCAGGTCATGGTCTAAGTTGATGAGTTCTAGCCTTTCCTCGGGCTCTGTGCTGACAGCTCCGAGCCTGGAGCCTGCTGCAGATTCCGTGTCTCCCTTTCTCTCTGCCCCTCCCCTGCTCACACTCTGTCTCTCTCTCAAAAATAAACATTGAAGAAAAAGTAAAAATAGCTAATATTTATTGAGTGCTTGTGCTTTTGTGCACACTGTTTTACATTTATCTTATTCAGTCCTCCTTAGTAGTTCAGTGGCTTGTTTCCAGATACTTGACTGATTCCATTTTGCAGATGAGGAAGTTGGAGCGCAAGTGGTTAAAACTTGTCCAAGATCACAGAGCTTGAACACTACACTCTGAATTTGAACACAGGCCTAATCTCAGAGCCCATTCTCTCAAGTTCTTTATATACTACTTACCACTTGATGACATTTATGGTGCTTTTATTAGAGAATGCATACAACTTATTAAAAGTCTAAAACTTTGAAAAGTAGCTGTAGACCATGTATTACCTTGAAGTTTCCAGGAATTAGAAACATTTTGGTCATTGAACTGCAAACCTAGTGGGATTGTATATGAGCAAGGAGACCTCTGTTCTGGAAGTGTTCCTTTAATCTCTCTTCAGCCTACATTCTTGTTTAAAATGGTGATATTTTTTGACTTTTTTCCCAACCAAATGACAAAATTTAAGTAAAAAAACTTAAAGCTTATCCTATTCCTCCCCTCCTTTTTTTTTTTTTTTTTTTTTTTAACTGAGGTATTCTTGACATGTAACATGATATTCGTTTCAGGTATATAACTTCATGGTTCAATATTTGTATGTATTCAGAAATGATCACCACAATAGGTCTAGTTAACATCAGTCACTATACATAGTTACAGTTTTCTTTTTTCTTTGTGATGAGAACTTTTAAGATTTATTTTCAGTAACTTTTAAATACGCAATACAGTGTTATTGACTGTAGTCACCAAGCTTACAGAGCATCCCGTGACCGACTTATTTCATACCTGGAAGTTATCCCTTTTGACTCTCTCCATCCATTCACCTGCCAACTCTGCTCTAATTTTTGATGGTTCACCTTGAAATAATTTCAGATTTACAAAAAAGTTACAAGAATAGAACAAAGACCTACCGTTTATGTAGAGTCATCACTTAAAATTTTTTTTTGCTACATTGCTTTATTTTTCTCTTTCTCCACATACATACACACATATACGTTAATATTTTGGTTTTTGATCCATTGAAAAATAGGTTGTATACATTCTGTCTCTTTACACTTAATACTTTGGTATGTATTTAAGAACAATGATTTTTTTACGTTTTTCATTGTTTTAAGGACAATATTTTATATTGAGGAAATTTAATATCAGTACAGTCTGTAGTCTGTAATTGAATGTTGTCATTTGTCTCAATAAATACTTTTTTTTTTTTTTAGTATTTTTTTTCTGTCTAGTACAGCATGATTGGATCCTGGATCCAATCCAGGATCATGCACTTCATTTAGTTGTTGTATCTCTTTTAATCTCCTTTAAATCTGAAATAGTTCCTTAACCTTTGTCTTTCACTACTTTGGCACATTTGAAGAATACAAGCCAGTTATTTTACAGCATGTTAATCACTTTGGATTTGTTGGTGTTTCCTCATGTTTAGATTCGTGTTACGTACCTCTGGCTAGAAAACTCCCATAGTGATGTGGCGTTCTCAGACTTGGATCTGGAGGCAGAGTGTAAAAACGTTGTCCTCTATTTTTTTTCTCCAGTAGTCTTTCTATGGGGGGGATACTTTGAGATGTGCACATGTCTTGCTCCTTATTAAACCCACCATCTCCTAGATGCAGCTACCACTGATGAATCTCCTGAGCCATTCTTTACTGCAATCGCAGCAAAATGTTGATTTCCACCTCTCCCACTTCTTCTAATCTGTTCTTTGGCCTCTTGTCTTAAAGCTTTATGTGTCCTTTGATCCTTCACTAACCACCTCAGGGATGCCTGTCACTTCCTAGTGACAGAATTACTGATGATTTTTGTTTTCTGAATTTAATCTTATTTATCAATTTTTTGTGTGTGCCTTTCTTCCTTTAAAAAAAACCAGAATTGTGGACTTGTAGATCATTTTATAAAAGCAGATCCTGTACGTCATTTATTGGTTAATCAAGACTGTATAGTAGATTATTGGTTTCAAGATGTTCAGTTTTTCCATTTAAAATGTAAAGTTTTTTTTTTCTTTCTGTATTTCTTTCTTTTGGGATTGTTGTAAACTTTTATTGCTCTTAGTTTTTTTCCTAAAGTATTTTCCTGCTTTATCTTAAAGAAGTTCTTCTTTTACCTTAGCCAGTTTGGCTGTGTGTGTACAATTAAAAATAATTTTTTGGGCTGCCTGGGTGGCTTAGTAGTCAAGTGTCTGACTCTTGGTATTAGCTCAGGTCATGATCTCATGGTTTGTGCATTTGAGCCCCGTATCGGGGCTCTGTGGTGACAGTGCGGATCCTGCTTGGGATTCTCTCTCCATCTCTCTCTGCCCCTTCTCCCCGAAATAAATAAATAAACTTAAAAAATAATTTTATTTCTAGATTAAACAATTTCTAGAAAGAAACAGGAGACGTATTTTTCTTAACGATGGTAAAACTACTAAATTTCTGAATTTTCTTTGAGAGTATCATGGTGTATTAGAAAGAGCATTGGACCTGGAGTGAGAATTGGGTTTAAGTTCCTGTTTTCTGCTTGGAGTAATGTTTCCTTGTTCACTTTGCTTGATCTCTTCATTTTTTTTTTTTTTAAAGTTTATTTATTGTTTTGAGAAAGAGAGCATAAGCAGGGGAGGGGCAGAGAGAGAGGGAGAGAGAATCCCAAGCAGGCTCCACACAGCACGGAGCCCAATGTGGGGCTCAAATTCACGAACTGTAAGATTGTGTGACCTGACCTGAAATCAAGAGTCCCACACTTAACCCACCTGAGCCACCCAGGTGCCCCTGCTTGATCTCCTGAAACTTCAGTATCCTCTTTTCTAGAAAGGTGATGATACTTGCCTATTTTGTGAGGTTCTCATAAGATGGTAGAGTTGAAAGTGATTTCTAAACTAGAATATTAATTAACAGTATTTGGAAAAGCTAGTGGAAGCTGCACTGAGGTGGTGACATTTTAGTTCTTAAAGCCTAGGAAGTTTTTTTTGCCAGGTGGAGGAAAGTGGGAGTTCCTCAAGCAAAGTATGTAGAAACCAGGAGAGTTGCAAAAAAACGTGCATGTTCAGATGAGACATAGATATTTATGAGCTGTAGGCAGTAATTAAGCTTGGGAATGGGTGAACGACTCCTCCATCACCCCTGCCCCTGCCAGAAAACTTCTCTTGTTTAGAAAAGAAGGCATTTTAGACATAGACTGAGGGAATACCAACATTTAAGGTTGGAACTAGGGAAAGAGACCATGCTCTGATGGGTGGGAAACCAGAGGAAGGTTTAAAAGAACAAGCAAACAAACAAACAAAAAAACAAAACTGGGGGTGGCAGAGCTAAGGGGAAAGTTAATAAGAGGAAGTGGTCACCTATGTTAGGAGTTACATAGTGAAGGTAAATAGAATGAAGCCTGAAAAGAGGCCATTGGGTTTAATAATAAGAGAGAACCATAGTAACTAGTAACTTAGCAATGCAGTACCCCCTCATACACACTAAAAAATAGCATTTTTAAGTTTCTGTTGAAATGGGGGTGGGTTTTTCATTTGTTTAGATTCACAGAGCTGATTTAGACCCCAAACGGGCTGCCATGAATTCCTGTAGTCATACTATGTCCTGTGATACATCGTAGTCAGTACTGCATCATTGTATTTGTACTGCGTGAATAAAGCCTAGCTTATTTTTTTAACTTAAGTTTTATTTATTGTCAGTTTTACAACATCAGTCTTGAAGATTATATATAACATTTTAATCCTTCATATCAGTGTTTCTTAGTGGCGTCCCCTAGGAAGATTACATGGGTCTGTGGTTTCTATGTAATTACAGCAAATCTAACCTTATCTCTGTCACTTGTTCTCTCGTTCAAAAAGGCATATGGAAGTGCAGCTGAATGAAAGTAACCTTTTTATAGGGATGTTCTTGAGTGTACTTTATTAAAAATAAAGATAAACCGGTCCCAGATGTCAGTGCTGTAATAATAGTAACTTATTATTTGGGACATACGTCAAAGAGTCATTGTGTCTCATACAAGGTTCTAAACTTTTTTGTGTGACTGTTTCCATTTTTTATTTATATTATTTAATTTTCATTAGGGATTATATCATATTTTTATTATTTTTTCATTTAATGCTTTAAAAAACTATTTTTATTTTTATTTGAGAGAGCGAGAGTGCACGAGCAGGGGAGAGGGGCAGAGAGAGACAGAAAATCTCAAGCAGGCTCCATGCTCAGTATGGAGCCTAACGTGGGGCTTGATTCCACAACCCTGGGATCATGATCTGAGCTGAAATCAAGAGTCAGATGCTCAGTTGACTGAACTACCCAGGTGCCCCTAATGCTTTTTTATAGTTCCAGTTGTTCAAAGCTTGCTCTACTTTGTTTTCACTTGTCCTAGTATTTCTCACCAATAATTGTATCTCATTAAGTCACCCTGTATTTTTCGGTTGTGTAGTTACTCAACAAATATTTGTTGAATATTGTATAAAAGAATGTCTATTTCACATACATACTATTAGATGGTATATTTTATGTGAAAGAATAATTTGTGAGCCAAGTGTTTATCTTACAATTTTTCTTAATAATATTTTCACATCCTTTACTCAATTGAATGATTCAGATTCTACTAATATTTATTGTTTCTGTGATTAGTGTAGTTAAAAAAAATAAAGCATGACTGATTCATTGGACCATATAGAGAAGGAAACCTGGTCTGGTATCCTTATTGTATTGTACATTATTGATGTGTTATTGCATCACCCTGCAATTAATTGTATATAGTTCCAGAACAGCCATTTTCTTTATGGCATTACTTGAATCTTTACTCTGTTAGGGCTAACTGACTTGGAAACGTCATGGAGGTGTTTTAATTATTTTGAGAGAGAGAATGTGAGCGAGCACGAGTGGGGGAGGGGCAGAGAGAGAAGAGGAGAGACCTAATCCTAAGCATGCTCCACACTTTCAGCACAGAGCCCAGCGTGGGCCTTGATCCCACAAACTTGAGATCATGACCTGAACCGAAATCAAGAGTTGGACACTTAACCTACTGAGCCACCCATGTGCCCCACAATCAGAAATTTTTTGTCTCTCTTCCACTCTTCAAAATAGTTCCTTAACCTTTGTCTTTTGCTACTTTGGCACATTTGAAGAATACAAGCCAGTTATTTGCACATTAGGGATTATTCCATATGTATAGTTCATTCTTATGTGTTTTCAGCACAAAGATACAAAACAATTATAAGACCTTTATCTTGCTTTGAAGACACTTAGAATTTAGGGCGTCTAGATGACTCAGTTGGTTAAACATCCAACTTCAACTCAGGTCACGATCTCACGGTTCCTGGGATTGAGCCATGCGTCGGGCTCCATGCTGACAGCTTGGAGCCTGGAGCCTGCCTCAGATTCTGTGTCTCCCTTTCTCTCTTCTCCCCTGTGCATGCTCTGTTTCTGTCTCTCAAAAATGAATAAACATTGAAAAACAAATTCAAATTTAGTTGGTGAGATAAAGCTAAAAGTGAACTAATAACAATACGAGTATATAATTAATGTTAAATTGCATAATTCTCAGCTTTTCAGTGTGATATTTCTAACCAAAAGATATTTAAGACTTTACTTATGTAAACAGTACTTCACTGAACAAAATGGAAATGCTGCAATTTTGATATGTCAGATATTTTAGTTTGAGATGCTGCAAGTGTTGGAGCCCTGGTTTGTCAGCATATTAGGAAGAGGCATAGAGTTCTCATTGTTAATTCCTTTCTTTTGTGCTCAGAAGTCCAGGGTTGCAAGTATGTAAATAGATTCCACTAATGATTTCTGCAGCATGATGTTGTGCTTCAGTTATGTTTGAAGGACATATGTCCAAATATATTATTGTTTTTAACAACATATTTGCCATGTTATGTGTGTAAGTTGGATTCACCTTTTTTATTTGTAAAGGGCACATAAAATTCTAGGCAATGTCAGTGTTTTATTGATCTTTGACTTGGTTAATTCCATGTGTCCCAAGATGGCAGTTAATGGAAGAAGAAACTGTGTAATGGTATCTGCAATGCATTCCCAGCTAGATGAGCTAGTTGTTTTTGTCTTCACATGAATAAGATTGCTAGTTTTTTTTTTTTAACATTTATTTATTTTTGAGACAGAGAGAGACACAGCATGAACGGGGGAGGGGCAGAAAGAGAGGGAGGCACAGAATCGGAAGCAGGCTCCAGGCTCTGAGCCATCAGCCCAGAGCCCGACGCGGGGCTCGAACTCGCGGACCGTGAGATCGTGACCTGAGCTGAAGTCGGATGCTTAACCGACTGAGCCACCCAGGCGCCCCAATAAGATTGCTAGTTTTATAAGACCAACTACTCAAGTTAAAAATTGTCATTTCACTGGTACATAGGGTTCCTATAATTTAATTCTTGAAATATACTTCAAATCAAGTAAAATTTTACCACATTGTACAAGAAAATTGATGAAATAGTGCCTGTAAGCAGATTCCTATTTTCCAACAGATTATAAAAGTGTTCCATTTTATTGTTCTTCTTGGGGGAGAGTCAGTTCTGACTTTTACTATATATCTTAATAAATATTCAGCCAAGGGTCGCCTGTGTGGCTCAATCTGTGGCTCAAGATACTCAGTCAGTTAAGTGTTTGACTTCGTCTCAGGTCATGATCTAATGGTTTGTGGGTTCAAGCCCTGCATTGGGCTCAGTGCTCAGGGCCTGGAGCCTGCTTCGATTTCTCTGTCTCCTTGTCTCTCTGCCCCTCCTCTTCTCGTGCTCTGCCTCACACTCTCAAAAATAAATAAATGTAAAAATAAAATAAAATAAATAAAAAATAAATATTCAGCCACGAAATATTCATCTTTGATACAGAGTATGTTATTTTAAGATCACTGATCTGGTGAAATCCAGGGAGAAAATCTGGAATATTTAAATTTCAAGCCTTACAGTTAACTCCCAAGATGTGTTATATTGCATTATTTCTAGGCAGGTTTTTTTTTTTTTTTTTAATGTTTATTTTTGAGAGAGAGAGAGAGACTGCGAGCATGAGCAGGGGAGGGGTAGAGAGAGAGACACACACAGAATCCGAAGCAGGTTCCAGGCTCTGAGCTGTCAGCACAGAGCCTGATGTGGGGCTCAAACTCACGGACCGTGAGATCATAACCTGGGCTGAAGTTTGACACTCAGCTGACTGAGCCACTCAGGCACCCCTGTTTTGTTTTTGTTTTTTTAAATTTTATTTATTTATTTTTGAGAGAGAGAGAGTGAGAGCATAGGAGGGGCAAAGACAGAGAGAGAAAGAGAATCCTAAGCAGGCTCTACACACATAGTGTAGAGCCTGATGTGGGGCTCGAATTTGTGAACTGTGAAATCATGACCTGTGCCAAAATCTAGAGTAGGATGCTTAGCTGACTGAGCTACCCAGGTGCCCCTTGTTTGTTTTTTCTTAAATTCTTCTCCCAGTGTGGGGCTCTAACTCATGACCCCAAGACCAAGAGTCGCACATTTTACCAACTGAATCAGCCAGGCGTCCCTTATTTCTAAAAAGTATTTAGAATTTAGAGCAACACTACTAGAATGAATGATTAAAACAGAACAGAAAAAGAAGACAGATGGTTGGTTGAAATGTTCTTTTTTTTACTGCATGAAAAGTTACAAATGATCATGGAATGACAAATGTATTATAGTGAAATAATTTGACAGTATTGCATTTGTGTATATAAATGAACTACTGACAAAAACAAATTGCCCGTCGTCCAAATTCAGAATTTAAAGTGAAGCACCCAAAGTAGAATAATCAAGAAGGAAATGATTTTCCTTTATTTCATATGATTATGAGTAACGTTCATTGGTTTGTGTATTTAGGGAAGACTTATTTAGCATATCAGCTGGAAAAAGTTCATAGGTATACAGAAATGAACAATTTATAGTCAATGTCTGCTATTGATGGGATGATTGTTTGTGTTGCTAATAGGAACTGACCTAATTAGAAGGCCAGTGCCTTAATCTTTCAGCTGAGTGTGGTGGCATGGCAGCTGGACAAGGGAGAGACTCATGAATAATACCAATTCCAAAATCATGGGTTTTGGAAGTAGGCTGAGCTACACTTTACCCAGCTTTACTCTAGGAATGGATTTTCTCAAAATATGTTAAAGCCTCGATTAAGAGTTTGGTCATGAAGGATGAGGGGGAAATTAGTACTATGAGGGCAAAGAGGTAGGGGGGCCAGATTGTGTAGGGGCTTTGGATTTAACTTTGAATCATAGGAGCAGCAATCAGAAGGTTTTGAGCAGTATGGGCATTTAGAAGTTCATCAGTAACTATTAAGTGCCTGTTGTGTGCCATCTATATTTCATGCATCAAGAAGATTATAGTCTGTGGGGTACTTGGAACCTGCTTGTTCATGTCCAGTGTTTATTCACTAAAAAAAAATTACAGAAGTAATTTATTGAATTAACATATATTAATGGCTTCAGTATGCTAGGCACTGTTTTTGATGCTGGGGATTAAGAAATGGGCAGAATGCCTGCTTTCATGGAAGGCAATCAAAGAGGTCAATGTATGGTTGGTCATTTGGTGATAAGGAATGCGGTGGCGAAAAATAAAGCAGGGAAAGAGGACAGACGGTTAGGGTGGAGATTGGTTTGGAGTTTGAAATAGCAAGGTCAGGAAAATGTCCTTGAGAATTTGTTAATGGAGCCCAGACCTGAAGCAAGCGAGCAGTGACACTTGGGGGGAGTATTGCATCAGAAGAAATTGTAACTGCCCAGGCCCTGAAGTAGGAGAATTTTGGACCTGTGTGAGGATCAACAGACAGGCCAGTATGGTTAGAGCAGAGTGAGTGAAGAGGAGGGGGCAAGTCGGTAGGTGAGGAGTCAGAGACGTAAGGAACCAGATTGCATAGGGCCATGTAAATCATTGTTAAGAACTTTGATTTTACTGACTGAGAAGGGAAGCTATTGGAGGGTTTTGAACAGAGAAGTGAGGTGATGCAGCTCACCTTTTAAATGTATCGCTTTGCCTCCTGAACCAGGAATAGACTCCAGATTTAAGGCAGGGAGACTGGCAGGGAGACTAATGCAGTAATCCAGGCAAGCGAAGATGATGACGAAATCAGATTGGTGGTAATAGAGAGAAAGGGTTAAATTGGAAGGTAGAGCCAGTGAGATTTTGCTGATGATTTGGGTATATGACAGAAAAAGGTATCAAGGATGGATGCAAGGTTTTTGGTTTTTTTTGTTTTTTTTTTTTGTTTTTTTCCTAAGTAGCTATAAGTTTGGAATTGGCTGTCCACTAAAATCAAGATGTGTGATGAGGAAGTTTTTAAAGGGGAGGGGAATCAAGAGCTTCAGCATGTAAAGTTTGAGATGCTTATTAGACACCCAGGTGGAGATATTAAATAGGCAGTTGGATGAATGAATCTGGAGCTTAAGGGAGGATTCAGAGTAGTGATATATATTGAGTCATCAGGTTCTAGATGGTAGTGAATACCATGGATTGGACGAGGCACTGAGGAGAAAGAGAAAAGGTCAGAGTACTAAGCCCCAGGGCATTCCTGGAGCAGTTGTGTCAAACAGTACCAATAGGGTCAAGTAACATGATCACTGACAAGTGAGTTTGTACGTGTGGAAGATTTTGGTGATGTTGACAAGCAGTTCAGATGCAGAGGTAGGACTGAAAACCTGACTGGAGTGGGTTTAAGAGAGCAAGGAGAAGAATCGCTGTTAGTATGTATTAAAGTATAAGGGGAGCAGAAAAATGGAATGGTACCTGGAAGGGGATGTTAAGACAAAGGATTTTTTTTTTTTTTAATGGGAAAAACTATTTTATCTTGTTTTCTGATGGAACCGTCTGATGTACAGGAGGAAAAATTGATGATGTAACAAAGAGGAGTGAATCACTGGGCTGTTAGCTCTTTTCCTTATAGAAAATTTGGCAATTGCAAGTTAGCTAAAAAATAACAACCCTAATTTCAACACCCAAAGAGAATCAATTAACGTATTACAGATCTTCCTTGTCCTTTTTCTTTTGCATATATGCATGCTCTGTATTTTAAAAGCAAAGGTGTATGCTTTTGTAGTGTAATATAGCATTATGATTTTTTTTTCATTTACTAATACATGGAGTCTGTTCATTTCTTAAAGGCTAGTCCTTTTAAGACAAATTGTAATTAAGCAACTATCTTGAAAGAAGCAGTAAACTTTTAGAAAAATGAACAGCTGCAGTTTACAAGTGAAATTATATAGCTAGTTTCACTTCAGGTTTTAAATAGTGTCTTGTGTAGAGTGGGACCTTATTAATTATTAATCACAGAAATAAAGGGAATTATCTAACAAAAGAATCAATACTGATGATGTTAGATGGTGGCAATGACCAGGGCTTTCCACACACACCTGTGTATATTAGGTTGAGGGAATAGTATATACATGTGTTTACAGCTGTGCTGTTGAATATGGTAGCCACTAGCCAAATGTAAATATCTAATTAAAATTTAAAAATGCAGTTTCTGAGTCACACTAGCCACATCACTAACAGTTACTATATTCAATAGTGCAGATAAAGAACATTTCCATTATCATAGGATATTCTGTTGGACGCTGCTGGTTTAGAGGCAAGGATTTAGGGCTTATGTAGGGTACCGGAAAGAGTTCTATGTGACTGGAGCACAGTCAGAGTGGAAATGAGGTGAAACTGGTAAAAGATGATTGATAGGTAATCAGCGTCCATATTATGAAGGGTCTCACATACCATGCTCAGGAATTTGGACTTTGTCCTGGTGGTTTGCACAGTAAGGGGCTCCAAAGGATTTTTAAGTAGAGGAGCAACAGAGTGATATTTGCATTTTAGGAAGGTCACTCTGCCTCCACTGGGTGTTTGGATTGTTCAGCGATGTAAATGGTATAAAAACACAGAAGATAGAGCAGTCTTGGATTGAGGAGGGAAAGTGTTGAGTTCCAGTTTGGACCTGTTGAGGTTAAGGTAATAGTTAGGCATCCATTAAGCAGTTAGATACATGGATGTGGCGTTCAGTAGAGATACCTAGGCTAGAATAGATTTGGGAATCAACAATCAGTAGATGATTTTGGAAGCCATTGAAGGGAAGGTGTGTGGTATGTGAAGGGAAGGCCAAGGAGGAATCTTAGTAAAATCAACGTTGAAAGAAATGGGGCAATTGAAGCCCCTCTAGAAGACCAAAAAGAGGGAATGAAGTTTGGGGAAACCCTCAAAGTTGATTATACAGACAGAGCTTTTGCATTGTGTTTAAGGTATGGAAAAAGAGTGAAAGCCACCTCTGTAGGAGGACTGTGGCAGATAAATTGTCCATTATGGTTTGTTGAGGCAGTGTGGCATAATGCTTAAGGGCATCTACCCTGCAGTTTCTCTCTTGGTATGAAAACTTGTCATAGTGTTAATAAGTGGTATTTGGGCAGGTTAGTTTACCATTCTGTGCCCTCGGTTTCCTTATCTGTAAGATGGAGATGAGGATAATCATACCTACACTCTCTAAATTATTGTGAGGATTAAAAGATTTAACACATGTAAACAGTCAGCAGCGTCTGACACATAACAAGCACGTAATTACCGTTACTCTTTTAACACCATTAAGGTCATCCGAACTTCTTACAGTTTTGTTTTTAATACAGTGTACTTTTTCAACTTAAAATTTTAGAATCATTATTAGTTTTCATATTAACCACTGCTTTATATTTTAAATTTCAAATTATTGTTAAACTTCACACTATTGTTTTTTGAATTCTAATCCACAAGCATTTAAAACTACTAAATTACATAAAATATCTTTAATTTGTACCACATAAAAGCAAGTAAAGTTAATAAGCACTAGGTGAATTCTGTGTGGATATCAAGGATTTAGGAATAATGACTATAGATTGTTATAAGGGAGTAAAAACGTATTTGTTTTAAACTTTTTATTTAACCTCCAGTCTTGTGGATAGATATTCTATTACTTTTAAAACGTCTATTCTTACAGAAGGAGCTCATTTCTCATTTTTCCTGATAGAAAAGGAACTTATGTATGTTTTGCTATAACAGAAATCAAAGAAAGAGAGTGTTCAGGAAGGATGTAAGTGGTCAGCAGTGTGAGCTGCTGTGGTGATTAGTCCAGTAAAACGAAGTCAGAGGAAATATTTCGTGGATTTCGTGATAAGGCACTTGTTGGTGACCTCGGTGGTGGTACTGACAACAGTGTTAGGGGAAATCAGGTTGCAGTGGATTGACAAAAGGGTGAGAAGTGAGGAAAGGACTACACTTCCCTGAAGATCTTTGGCTTTCAGGGGGAGGAGAGAGGATGGAATTGCAGGGACACGTGGAATCTAAGGAGCTATTATTTTAAGGGTTGGAAGAGTTGAGAATGTTTAAATGCTGACTGGAAGGCGGCAATAGAGAATGGTGTTTGGAAACAAGAGAGAGAGAACTATACAACAGAGAAAAGGAAGAAAGGTTGGATTTGCAGTCTGGGTAAGTGTATAGTGTTTTGTTAACGAGAGGGGAAAAATGGTTGGATCATCTGATGAGAGTGGGAGAGGAAGTGGTAGGGGTAAAAGTTCGAGAAGTCTGAAGTAGCTGCTGTAGACAATAGGTTAAGGCCTGTTGTCCTGACAGAAAACCGGGAAGGCTTGCTGGATGATATTGAGGGCTTGCCTAGTGGATGTTAGATACCATTCATTTATACTGTCAACACTCTGATCTTATTCTCCAGCAGCTCTCAGCAGTCCTTGCATAAATGTGAAGAAAATGGTCAATTCATGTAGTGGGATCGAGTTTTGCTTGGTGGGTGCTATGAATGACAGTTCAGCAAGGAAATTTAGGATATCGGTAAAAAAAAGATGTGGAAGTAATTAAAGATGGTATCTAAATTGGAGTGGGAAAGAAGCAAAGGGTAGTAGGGGGCTGATAGGAAGACAAAAACAGAAGGTCAGGGAACCAGAGTGTCTAAGGAGTTAAAGGTATAGGTGTTGTGCGAATACCTGAGTGAGAGTCCTAGAAGGATAGGATAATCATCAGAGAGCTGTATTAATTCACTATTTCAGAGATTGAGTACTTTCAGGTATTCACAGGGTTTGGGTGTGATTTACGGTTTGACTGTGTCATTTAATGGCTGAAAGTTGTCTGGAGCTGAGATCAGTAAAGAAGATTAGGCTAAGGAATTTAGAAATTCCTAAAAGAAGGACACTGGATGGGCTTCCAAGTGGATGTTAAAATCACTCTGAATAATCCCTAGTGGCTAAAATGTGTTAATTGTGTAGAGGATTGGCAAATGTTAACAGCAAGGATAAAAGGAGTAGGTAAACTCAGTGGTTGAAGATTTTTTTCCTATGGATATATTGAGTTTAGTATCAGAAAGAATTTATTATTTTTTATCATCAGTGCATATCATTGTTTCCTTTATACAATGATTGCTAGAAAACTTAGAACACAATTTGTGATGTATAACTAGCAGGTATATGGAGCTTTGTGCCATGCATTTTGACTTGAGCCTTACTCTTTTATTTTAATTCCTTTATTTTTCCTTTCCCCATAGACAATTTTTTTAACTTGTTTTATTTTTTATTTTTTTTTAAATTTACATCCAAATTAGTTAGCATATAGTACAACAATGATTTCAGGAGTAGATTCCTTAGTGCCTCTTACCCATTTAGCCCATCCCCCCTCCCACAACCCCTCCCGTAGCCCTCAGTTTGTTCTCCATATTCATGAGTCTCCTGTTTTGTCCCCCTCCCTGTTTTTATATTATTTTTGTTTCCCTTCCCTTATGTTCATCTGTTTTGTCTCTTAAAGTCCTCATATGAGTGAAGTCATGTGATTTTTGTCTTTCTGTCACTGACGAATTTCACTAGCATAATACCCTCCAGTTCCATCCACGTAGTTACAAATGGCAAGATTTCATTCTTTTTGATTGCCGAGTAATACTCCGTTGTATATATATATATATACCACATCTTCTTTATCCATTCATCCATCGATGGACATTTGGGCTCTTTCCATACTTTGGCTATTGTTGATAGTGCTGCTCTAAACATGGGGGTGCATGTGTCCCTTCGAAACAGCACACCAGAATGCCTTGGATAAATGCCTAGTAGTGCAATTGCTGGGTCGTAGGGTAGTTCTATTTTTAGTTTTTTGAGGAACCTCCATACTGTTTTCCAGAGTGGCTGCACCAGTTTGCATTCCTTTCCCCATATAAAATTTTAAAGTGTTGCTCCATATTATGAATAATTGACTATCCCCCTTAAATTCAAGTTGGGGACCAGGGCAATACATAAGTAAATACACCTAGGTAATTGTGGGAGAGTTAACAGTTACTTTTGTCATTCATGCTTCTACTCCATACCACCATCACCATAATTGCCAAACATTTATTGAGTGGCTTCACTGTTTAGCCTCTGTTCTTGAGTTAGGAGACACAAACCAGCATTATAATAGTAATAATAACAGTAGTAACACCTTATATTTTTATATTACTTTTATTTTCTATGGCTTTCTGGCATCCACCCCATATACCTCAAGATTTCATAAGTCTCCCAGTCTTCATAGTAACATACTAGTCCCGTCTTCTGTCCTGCCTGCTAAACCTTGGTGACAATCAAGTCTAAATTCTTTCTGTTCAAAACCACCCATTGTCTCTAGACTTTGAGCCTCGTTTTTTCCTTCCTTACACCCCACGCTGCAGAGATCTCCAGGTCCTCCTTAACCCAGGCCTCTTTTGGCTTGATTATTGGCACTAAATGCATATAAGACTCTTGTGTTCCATGGGTATGGATGGCCTTTTCACCCCATCTAATTTTGTATCCTCTTACTTTCTTATCCATATACTCGTACTTTCACTTGTTTTGGATCCCATCTTCAATTTTTACAGGACTCCATGCCTACATACTTGTACTATTGCTTCATTTTTTTTAAAGTTTATTTATTTTGAGAGAGAGAGAGCAAGAGAGAGAGAGAGAGAGAGAGTGCACAAGTGGGGGAGGGGCAGAGAGAGAGAGAAAGAGAGAGAGGAAAGAGAATCCCAAGCAGGCTCTGAACTCCCAGCGCAGAGCCTGATGTGGAGCTCAAACTCATAAACTGTGAGATCATGACCTGAGCTCAAGTTGGATGACCAACTGACTGAGCCATCCAGGTGCCCCTATTTCTCCGTTTTTCTAAGTTCTCTTATGGTCCAATATGTGTAATTGTCTATAGGGTATCTTTGTTTTCAAAATAGAGAAATAGTTCCCATGTTATCTGAGTTCATGGGTGCTTTTCCCTCATACTTCCTTGGTTTTGGAACTTTGGGACTTGTACCTTTGTTCTTTGAAAACAGTTTTCTGTTGGTCATGTATCCAGGTATCAGTTTGCAAAACATTTTTTATCCCCCCCCCCCCCCAAGGACACAGTTTTATTAGTGACTTACATTAAGATGCAATGTCTGCTAAATCATAAAATCTACTTTAAAAATGTATTGACTCGTTTATACTCCTTTCCTTCCCCTTATGTATTGACATGTTTCAAATAGTGATATTGAAACAAATTCAAAACAGGATCATTACAACATGTGGCAAATAACTTATTTGCATAACAGTGTTCTCATTTAAACTGATGCTTTAATGTGTTAAATTTTATTGATGAAAATACTACATTCACATATTTCATAAAACCAGAGCTAAGAGGGCCTTAGAAAATTTCTAGTTGAGGTTTCAGAATGCTAACACTAAGAAAAAAAGTTAGTACTTGCTAGTGTCAAATGGAATACTACAAGTGATTACTGCAGTGGTGTTTTGGGAAGATTAATCTGGAATTGTGTGGAGAATAGATTGGAGAAAAGAAACTGGAGACAGAGGGACCAAAATGGAGATGGTTAGAAATGTCTAAGAGTAATTTGATAATAGTTTGGAATTTGTTGGTGTAAGTGGGTTTGAAGAGGAAGTAAATTGTGAGCACATTGTGAAAGGGGGAATTTATAGGTCTTACAGGGTTTGGTTGAAGGGAGGAAGGAATCACGAGGTTCAGGTTTTAACTAGAAGAATTTGGGGACTGTTGACTGAAATAGGGAAGGCTTGAGAGGACATTTGGGGAGGTGAAAGGACATTTTCACTGGTGATGTTGAATTAAACTGTTGATAGATGTTTGAGAATGTTTTGATGGCATGAGAGCAATACATTTATTTTGTCATGAGATTGAATCAAATTCTGTCAAAAATCTGCTCTTGAGATATGTTTGTGGTTATTGGAAAGGTTAATGTAACATTGGCCCCCAAATATTTGGGAATGAGAAAAAAAGGAAAACATAGCCCCTAAAGAATGTTAGCACCAAATAGTGTGAACAATTAGATTACTAAAGGAATTTAAATGGCTACACTAGTAATCAAAGGAATGCAAGTACCTTTCCTACATTCATTTATAAAATAATAGTGACAACAGAGTAATTTTTGTTATATTTTTATTTGGCATGCTGAAAATGAATTTTTGTTGAAATTTTACCTAATTCTAGAAATCCGGAAGTATGGGACACTTCTGAATATATGAACTCAGAACCTTTGGGAACAGTCATAAGAATTTTTACAAACACTGTATGTACTTTAATAAAATCAAAATAGATGACTCTTATTTAATAGTACATGTTGTAGAAATGCTAGGGATAATTAAAAGTAAATAAATTTAAAAACACATAGTTCTTATAGTTTCTGGTTATCTAATGATATCAACAATTAGAAAATAACAGATTGGTTTTCTCAAGGTGATTAGATACTTGAACAGTTCTTTAAAGAGAAAATGTGGTTACTCACTTGGAAGTCAGAGATAGTTTTTGTTTATACACACACACCCGCACAGTGTTGTATATATTGGTAACTTGTACATTTCTTAACAAATGATTTTGGATGATAATGACCACAAATGATTTTTTCTTACTTTCTTTAGCATTCTTAGTATTTTAAAACTTCATTAATGTAGTAAAAAAATTATAAAAATATTCAATGTAATTTGGTCAGTAGTATGTTTTATATTTCAAAAATTTTTAAAGTAACATGTGGAAATAAGTTAATTTTTTGAAAATGACAGTTATAGATGACAATCTCTTCAAAAGATGGCAAAATTTAATCATGTTAATTTCGGTGATTTGCACTTTTAGATTCTATTCCTGTCAAATAGGAATTTGTAGGACCTTTTTTTGTTGTTTTTTTTTTAATGTTTACTTTTAGGAGAGAGAAACAGAGCACAAGCAGGGGAGGGGCAGAGAGGGAGAGAGAGAGAGAGAGAGAGCCGGAGGCACAGAATCTGAAGCAGGCTCTAGGTTCTGAGCTGTCAACATAGAGCTGGATGCACGGCTCGAACTCACAGACAGCGAGATCATGACCTGAGTGCAAGTCAGATGCTTAACCGACTGAGCCACTCAGGTGCCCCCTTTTTTTCTGTTCCAAGGATTACATGGCCTTCATCAGGAAACATGATTTTTAAAAAAAATTGTAAAAAATATATAACGTTAAATTTACATCTTAACCACTTAAAAAAATTTTTTTTAATGTTTATTCATTTTTGAGAGAGAGAGAGAGAGAAAGAAAGTGAGCACGTGAGTGGGGGAGGGGCAGAGAGAGAGAGGGAGACAGAATCTGAAGCAGCTCCAGGCTCTCAGCTGTCAGCACAGAGTCTGATACAGTGCTCAAACCCACAGACTGTGAGATCATGACCTGAGCTGAAGTTGGCTCCTTAACCAACTGAGCCACCCAGGCGCCCTGTCATCTGAACCACTTTTTTTTTTTTTTTTTTTTTTTTTTTTTACATTTCTTTTATTATTTTTGAGAGGCAGAGAGAGACAGAGCAGAGAGGCAGGGCCAGAGAGAGAGGGAGACACAGAATCCGAAACAGGCTCCAGGCTCTGAGCTGTCAGCACAGAGCCCAACGCGGGGCTGGAACCCACGAACCGTGAGATCACAACCTGAGCTGAAGTCAGACATTCAACTGACTGTGCCACCCAGGCGCCCCTGAACCACTTTTAAGTGTACAGTTTAGTAGTGTTAAGTGTATTCACACCATCTAGATCTCTGCAACTTTTACATCTTGTAACTCTTCCATGTGACTTTTAAAAACTGAATTTTTTACTGAGATTTTTAAGTGCTTCAGGGACAAAGCTTATCTAAGGTAGAGATTGCATATTGGTTTCCTCAATTCCCTACACAGAAGGCTGATCCAAGCTCATCAGATGGAAAACTTGCCTTCTGTGGCCTTGGAAAATTGTGTGTGTGGGGTTTTTTTTTTTTTTGTTTAAGAATTTAAAAATTAATCTAACTTTGAGTTGGCATATCTTATTAACACAGTTGTAGAACACTTATATTTATTCTAGTATAGTTTATGAATTTCTTGGAGGAAAATCTAATACTAATACCCAAACTTGATGCACATACAGACTCTTTGGCATATCTGTGTTTGTGCCCATCTGTTACTGTGGCACCATGCCCGTTATTGTGGTGGCATGCCAGTAGCAGTGAGGCATGAGAGCCAACAAAGATGAATTGTTTGGATGGAATACGCTATTCTGTAATACTAATTAATTTTGAGCTGATGAATCTACATGAAATAAAGTTAACCAAATACAGTCAAAGTAATGTCAGTGCAAATAAAATTTATTTTGACTTATACGGAAGTGTATCACAGATGTTTTAGACTTCTAGTGAGAATAGTTAGAATGAGTGTTTATTATGGTTCCATGGTCAGTTTTCTTTTCATAAAAATTGTGAATTTAAGAGAAAAAATATACAATTTTCTTGTGGTAGATTGTAGATCAGAGAGGAAGTACTATGGTAATGTAGGTTATGGATTTTATATGTATAGGATATTACTTTATAATTCTTGAATTATAACAAGTTGACAGCAGTGTGGTGGTAAAAGGGAAGAATGTTGAATTTCAAAACAAGACTCAAGATTAATTGCTTGCTTTGCCATTTCCTGGTTCTGTGGTAGTACAGTTAAAAGTTGTGTGAGTTTATGGGGTGCCTGGGTGGCTCGGTTAAGCAGCCGACTTTGGCTCAGGTCATGATCTCACGGTCCGTGAGTTCAAGCCCTGCGTCGGGCTCTGCTGACAGCTCAGAGCCTGGAGCCTGTTTCGGATTCTGTGTCTCCCTCTCTCTGACCCTCCCCTGTTCATGCTCTGTCTCTCCCTGTCTCAAAAATAAATAAAACGTTAAAAAAAAAAATTAAAAAAAAAAAAAGTTGTGTGAGTTTAGAATTTCTTATGTGTGTATAATTTTCTGCTTGTATGTTGTCCTTACATTTTTGAGCTTCAGTTTATTTATCAAATGGGAATAATAAAGCCACACATGCTTCACAGAGAGTTTGTGATACTAAAGTAAGATGGTGTGATAGATTCTAGAAAACAATACCATTATCAGGTAGCTAAAATGAATTAATTATGTTATAAATGCAAGGCATGTTAATGGCAAGGTAGTCAGTAATGTAGAAAATACATAGCTCTCATTCCTATACCCCCAGAGATAACCACAATGAAAAAGTTCTTAGGTATCCTTCCAGAAAATTTTTTTAAGCCAAATGATAATATATATACTGTTCTCTAATGTATCTTGCTTTTCCTTTAATACATATTGGAGGCCTTTCCATATTAGCATCTGAGACTATGTCAGAGTTTTTAACCACTGTGTAGTATTTCCTAGTATTCCTTTTTATTTAATTAATTATTTTGAAGAGTGTTTGATTCATTTCACTTTTTGTTGAGTATAAGCAATACTGTAACAGAATTTTTTGCATAGGTATGAGGATTTATCTATTTGTAGCAAAAATACCTAGAAATAGAGTTGTAGGTCAAAGGTTACCACATTTTAAATTATGATAGATATTGCTGAATTACCTTCCAGATGGGTTGCACCAGTTTTATCCCTCCACCAACAGTAAAGTCTGTTTCCCTTGCACTTTTGCCAATACTGGGTACCATCCAATTTCATAATATTTGCCAATCTTATAGGGGCAAAATGTTATTACATGGAGTCTTCATAATTGTGACTGCAGTGAGTCTTTTTCCTCATATTTATTGGTTTATTCTTTCAGTAAATACTTTTAAATGTCTTTTATCCATTTCCCTGTTGGATCAACTCTTACTGATTAGTTAAGGGTTCTTCATATTTTAAGAAAATTACTCATTTTTTGGACTTAGTTTATGGCATGTTTTTAAGTGTAAAAGTTTTAAAACCTTCTGTGTTTATTTTTTCTTTTCTCGCTTCTGAGACTCCCCCAATCTTCTCCCCACCCCAATCTTTTATAGAAAGTGGCATTTTTGGTTTATAGTGAAACAGAACTTTTCCCAGTGCCAACAGATTTTTTGTCTCAGCACATATAAACTCAACTAGCTCAATGCTCTGTGAGATTTTCTTATTTTTATTTTTTAAAAATGTTTATTTATTTTGAGAGGGACAGAGATAGCACTGGTGGAAGAGAGAGAGAGAGAGAGAGAGAGAGACAGTCCTAATCTGGCTCTTTGATGCCAGTGCAGAGCCTGATTGCGGGGCTCAAACTCACAAAACCCGAGATCATGGCCTGAGCCCAAACCAAGAGTCAGATGCTTAACTAACTGAGCCATTCAGGTTCCCTTGAGATTTTAAAACTTTAAGGATGAGTCCTCACATTTTATTTTTTATTTATTTTTATTTTTTTATTCTTATTTTTTTAAATATGAAATTTATTGTCAAATTGACTTCCATACAACACCCAGTGCTCATCCCAACAGGTGCCCTCCTCAGTACCCATCACCCACCCTCCTCTCCCTCCCACCCCCAACAACCCTCATTTTGTTACGTTTTTAAGAGTCTCTTATGTTTTGGCTCCCTCCCTCTCTAACCTCTTTTTTTTTTCTTTCCCTCCCCCATGGTATTCTGTTAAGTTTCTCAGGATCCACATAAGAGTGAAAACATATGGTATCTGTCTTTCTCTGTATGACTTATTTCACTTAGCATAACACTCTCCATTCCCATCCACGTTGCTACAAAAGGCCATACTTCATTCTTTCTCATTGCTACATAGTATTCCACTGTATATATAAACCACAACTTCTTTATCCATTCATCAATTGATGGACATTTAGGCTCTCTCCATAATTTGGCTATTGTTGAAAGTGCTGCTATAAACATTGGGGTACAAGTGCCCCTATGCATCAGCACTCCTGTATCCCTTGGGTAAATTCCTAGCAGTGCTATTGCTGGGTCATAGGGTAGATCTGTTTTTAATTTTGGGGGGAACCTCCATACTGTTTTCCAGAGCGGCTGTCCCAGTTTGCATTCCCACCAACAGTGCAAGAGGGTTCCTATTTCTCCACACCCTCGCCAGCATCTATAGTCTCCTGATTTGTTCATTTTAGCCACTCTGACTGGCGTGAGGTGATATCTGAGTGTGGTTTTGATTTGTATTTCCCTGATGAAGAGTGACATTGAGCATCTTTTCATGTGCCTGTTGGCCATTTAGATATCTTCTTTAGAGAAGTGTCTATTCATGTTTTCTGCCCATTTCTTCACTGGATTATTTGTTTTTTGGGTGTGGAGTTTTGGTGAGTCCATAGATTTTGGATACCAGCCCTTTGTCTGATATGTCATTTGCAAATATCTTTTCCCATTCCGTTGGTTGCCTTTTACTGTTTTTGATTGTTTCCTTTGCAGTGCAGAAGCTTTTTATCTTCATAAGGTCCCAGTAGTCCATTTTTGCTTTTAATTCCCTTGTCTTTGGGGATGTGTCATGTAAGAAATTGCTACGGCTGAGGTCAGAGAGGTCTTTTCCTGCTTTCTCCTCTAGGGTTTTGATGGTTTCCTGTCTCACATTCAGGTCCTTTATCCATTTTGAGTTTATTTTTGTGAATGGTGTGAGAAAGTGGTCTAGTTTCATCCTTCTGCATGAAGACATTCCTAATATCCTGAGGAATAGGAGAACTTGCTTTTTGCTGCCTGCTAAGAAAACAAGTAGCTGAGGACATTGATAAAAAGTTTGGCAAACATGGTGGTAAATGTATGGTGTCATGGTTTTTAAAACTTACATGCATGGAATGTTTAAAAAAATTTTTTAAGGTTTATTTATTTTTGAGAGAGACAGAGCATGAGCTGGGGAGGGGCAGAGAGAGAGGGAGACACAGAATGCAAAGCAAGCTCTAGGCTGTCAGCTGTCAGCACAGAGCCTGATGTGGGGCTCGAACCCACAAACTGCAAGATCATGACCTGAGCCGAAGTCAGGTGCTTAGCCCACTGAGATACCCAGGTGCCCCTATGCATGGGATGTTTACTTGGAAGATGTAATCGTAGTTTTTAACCTTTATTAGGGTCATGAACTGTTTTGAGATTCCCGTGAAAGTTTGGAGTTTTTTGTTTCCCTCTAAGAAACATGTTTAGTATACGGCCTATATTCATTTATCCTTTGAACTAACATGTATTGTATACCTTTTGTGGGTCTGTGGGGAGTTTAGTGCTTGAGAAAAAAACCATAGCCTTCATTTATAGATCCTTTATAGACCTTATATTGAGTCCTCATTTGTCAAGTTCATTCCTGCCATATTATCTTTGCAGAATTCCTCTGGTTAGCTCCTTCTCATCATTTGAGACCTCAGCTTAAATCATCACTTACCCATGGAAGTCTTTTGTGATCACCCAGTCTTACTTTATTATAGTACCCTATTTTAATTTTTTCAGTACTACTCTGGTCTTTCTTTGTTTTCCTTCCTTCTTCCCTCATTCCTTCTTCTTTCCTTCTTCTGTCATTTCTGTCATTCCCCTTACTCCCACCCACCCTGCATTCTCACTTAAAATGTAAGTCCCAAGAGGTCAGGGTTCCCAGTATTTTGAACTATTCCTGGCACATGTGGATACTGAATAAATGATCTTGTGAGGCCCAGTGATGGGTGCTTCACAATGATCTCTTGAAGCTTTCATACAACCTATTTGAAATATACTAACTTTAAGTTTTTTGTTGATTTTTCTCTGTTGTAGTTTACTTTCTATTATGTTGAATTCTTCTCTTATCCTTTATTTTCTTACTTGTTCTTTGAGTTTAGTTTGCTATACTTTTTCTTATTGAGAAAGAAACTTACATTTTTTTATTTATTTTTAATTATTTAGTTAATTGTTAGAGAGAGCGAGTAAGCACAGGTTCAGGGGAAGAGAGAGAGAGAGAGAATTCCCAGCAGACTCCATGCCCAGCACGGAGCCTGACAGGGCTGGTCTCACTAACGGTGAGATCATGACCTGAGCTGAAATCAAGAGTCAGGTGCTTAACACACTGAGCCACGCAGGCACTCTGGAAACTTAGATTTTGATTTGTAATCTTTCTTCTTTTAAGTTGCGTTCAGAAATGTAAGTTTACTTCTAAATACTACTTTAGCTGCATCTCATGAATTGTTAAATGTTGCAGTATGATTACTCACTTGAATTTTTTTCTAATTTACCTAATGATTTCATTTTCTTTGGCCTGTAGGTCAAAGTGTGTTTCTTATTTTTTCCAAACATCTGGACCTTTTCTAGTTATTATTCTGTTATTGAATTCTTGTTACTCTGTACCACATACTCTGTATGATTGTAGACTTCTAAAAATTTGTTGATATCCAGCATATAGTCTATTTTAGTAAATATTCTATATGCGCTTGAAAAGAGTGCTTATTCTGCAGTTATTCTCTATAGTGTTCTCTTCCTGTCAGGCTAAGTTGGTTGTGGTGTTTAGGTTTTTGACATCTTTAGTAAAGTTTTTGTCTGTCCTGTCACTTACTGAGAGGTGTGTTAAAATTGCCAGTCATGAGTGTGGATATGTATTTTTCTTCTATTAGTTCTGTCAGCTTTTGCTTTATAGATGGAAACTATAAATTTAGAATACATATAAATTGGGTATAAATTTAGATTTGTCTTCCTTTTGAAATGATGCCCTTTTATGTTCTGGTAGCAGATCCTCAGCTTTTATTTGTTTGAAAACCACTTTATTTCACCTTCGGTTTTGAAAGATATTTTCTGTGGGTATAGAATTGTATTTTGGCCTTTTTTTTTTTCCCTTTCACCCCTTTAAAGATGTTATTCCATTGTGTTCTGCCCTCTATAATGTCTGTTGAAAAGCTGGCTATTGGTATTATTGTTGGTCCTTTTAAGGCAGGGGTTATAATGCCATATATAACACGTATATATACATATATATGCATATACGTATAAACAGGCACACTATTTCTGCCTGTTAATAAAAAATAAAGTTTTGTGAGAACCTAGCCATGCCCATTTATGTGTGTATTGTCTATAACTGCTTTTACTGTATAATGGTAGAATGGTAGAGATGGTGTGGCCTGTAATGCTTAAAATATTTATTGTCTGGGGGTTCCTGGCTGAATCATTTGGTAGAGTATGCAACTCTTGATCTTGGGGTTGTGAGTTTGAGCCCCACGTGTGGTGTAGAATTTATTTAAAAAGAAAAAGGGGCACCTGGTGACTTAGTCCATTAAAGGCCTGACTCTCTATTTGGGCTCAGGTCATAATCTTACTGTGAGCCTGTTGGGCTCACTCTGGGTGTGGAGCCTGCTTAAGATTCTTTTTCTCTCCCTTTGCCCCCCAACCCCCATGCTGCTGTCTTCAACTGTAACCTCTCTAAATACATACATACATACATACATACATACATACATACATACATACATAAAACAAGCTCTTAAAAAAAACAAATTAAGAAAAAGTTTATCATTTGGTCCTTTACCGAAAGGATATGCTGTCCTTTTCCTTAAGGAAATGTCTTTTTTCTCTGCATACTTTTAAGATTTTTCTCAATGTCTTTGATTTTCATCAGCTTGACCATGCTATGTTTAGTGTAGTTTTATGTTATTTTTCTGTTTCATCAGGTTTTTAAATATGTGGGTTTATGTCTTTCATCAGTTTGCAAAAATTCTTAGCCATTGTCACTTGAAATATTGCTTTTGTTCCTTTCTCTCTCTTTCTCTTTTTGGTGACTCTTCTTCTTTTTTTTTTTTTTTTTTTAATGTTTATTTATTTCTGAGACAGAGAGAGACAGAGCATGAGTGGGGGAGGGACAGAGAGAAGGGGAGACACGGAGTCAGAAGCAGGCTCCAGGCTCTGAGCTGTCAGCACAGAGCCCAACACGGGGCTCAAACTCACAAACCGTGAGATCATGACCTGAGCCGAAGTCAGTCGCTCAGCTGACTGAACCACCTAGGTGCCCCATCTTTTTGGTGACTCTTAAGAGGTATGTTGGATATTTTGACTATGTCCCACATGTCTCTGATGGTCTGTTCTATGGTTTTTATTCTTTTAGTTCTTAGTGCTTTAAATGTATGTTTTTCTCTTGAGCTGCCTTCAAGTTCAGTAATCCAGTCTTCTGTATTAATAGTCTGCTGTTAAACCAGCCTAGTGAGTTCTTAATTTCATATATTGTATTTTTCAATTCTTAATGTCCATCTGATTATCTTTTATAGATTCTACTATTGACATTCCCTACATTCCATCTATTTTGTCCATTTTTTTTCCTGTATTTTCCTGACTGTGTTAATTGTAGTTATTTTGTCTATCTGATAACTATAGTATTGGAATTACCCACGGATCTGTTTTGTATTCTATTTTCTTTAAAATTTTTTTTTGTCATTGTTCCTGTTTTTAGCATGTCTCATAAATTTTGAGTCATATACTTGATATTTAGAATAAAAACACAGATAAAGTTCTAGATGATATCTTCATCCAAAGAGGGTGACAGGCAGATAGAGTACTATCACTTTGATCTTGTGTAAGATCAGTTTTAAGCTTTTTAAGGTCTTGTCTATTTCACTTTTTTGTAGCGGCTGCTTGTAGGCAACAGACTTGATCAATGGAGCAAGGTAAAAGGTCCTGTAGTGACCACTGAGCTGCATGTAAGCTCATTAAGTGACCCACCTTGAAATAGCATAAATAACCAATAGACCCTAAATAACCAGTGGATTACTTACAACCAGGCACAGTTACCAAAATAGGGAAAATTCGATTCTTTCCCATACCTCCTCACTCTGGCCTATAATTTGACCTCTCACCAGCACTTTGTGGCAGACAGTCTCTTCTGTGCTGTCTGTCCTGCTTGCTGCTCTCTGGCAATGTATTCATCAAACTTCTATCTCCTTTGTTCTGCCTTGGGTGAATTCTTTCTCTACCCACACCTCCAGCCTCCACTCGGTTGGGATGCCCCACAATTTTCTTATACTACTAAGGTATATCCTTAACTCTTCTCTTGTGGCCCTTCTGTGATCTTAATTGAAATGCTGGGATGTTTACCAAGGTCTTTGTACTTGGGAGAGGCTTGAATTCAGCTTCTCTTCATAGCACCTTGTAGTTGCTGAATCCATACGCAGGTATTTAACCTCCGAAGTGCTGTTTTTTGCTGGATTTCCTGGAATCTTGCCCTGTGAAAATATAGCTAAGTACCTTAAGAGATTTTTGTACCTTTTCACTGGTTCTTTCCTCTGGGATTCTGCTCTTCAAGTTCCAGTCCCTTTATTAGGTACGAACTTCAACATTTGTCTCCTCAGTCTGTTAAAACTGTCATTTCTTATTGGATTCTAGTCTCCCAAATAGCAGTTTGGGAAATATACTCAGGGAAAAAACTGGTGTGAATAAGAGCTCACTTTGTGTACTTCTCTTCTCTCTAGGATTTTGGCCCCTTTAAGTCCTGCCCGTGTTAGTTGATCTCCGGTGCTTTCAGAAAGTTAGTTATTTCTTCCAGCCTTTATAGTTATTTTCTTGTGGCAGACTTAGTTTCTTAAGAACCATGGGCAGATCTGGAAGTCCCAGCAGTATATTGTAAACGTAACAGCCAGGATGATTCTGTTACATATAGTAGACCATGACTTTATTCAAAGCGCTTCAGTGGTTCCTCTTTTTCATTTAAACACCAAAGCCTTTAGTGTTATGTACCCTTTAATTGTCTCTTTTACCTACAGGGCTTGTCCTCCTTCCTGGGCCCCCCCCCCCCCATATCTGCATGGCTAATTCCTTTACTTGGAAATCTTTGTTGAGATGTCTCTTTATTTAGCCTACTCTGACCACCCTATTTAAAATTCCCTCCTCCTTCCCCTTTTCTCTTTTGCTCTGTTTTTTCCCTCATATCACCTCATGACTTAAAATTTACTCCCTTATTATGTTTGTTGTCTCTTTTGGTTATTAGAATGAAAACTATACAAGGGCAAGGATTTTGGTCTTTTTGTCCATTGGTGTGTCACAAATGTAAATGGGAAGCAGATGAGAATAGAGTACAGAATCTAACGGCAAAGGGGAGTTAAGATGGAGGCATAGTGGGTTAATTTTATTAAATGTAGAGGAATAATCTAAAAGTATTCATGGAATTTTGCATGGATTTTTAAATTAGCAAGTTATTTGTTACCTTTGTGAGAGAAGTTTTAATGGAGGAATAAGAGAAAAAAAGATTACCAAGGATTGAAGAAGTGGAGGTAGCAATTGTAGACTATTCCTTTTTTAATTTTGTGAACAATATAGGAGGAGGAGTTCATATTTACTTGGATAATTTATACTTAAAGTTTTTAGGGGGTTAATAGATGGATGATTAGGTAGTGGAGTTTTCTGTTTTCACTTATGTTTGTATTTATTAAGTGAATACTTTGTGCCAAAAACTGTACAGTGATCTGAGCGTCATCCAAGGGAAATATAAGCCCTAACTGGACTGAAAGTTCCAAAGCTTTCATATTTTGCACATAAATGTATTATGAAGGCCAATCCCTTTAGCTGCTTAGCCCTAGAACAAAGTACATTCTGATTATTGTTTGCATCCGTTTTTTTTTTCTACATGCCTATTTATGTGTACAATGTAACACTTAAAAGTAGAAGCGTTTTTCATTTAAGTGGTTCTTAAAGCATGCAGAGGAGCCTGTGTAAAATTTTTTTGGCAGGGCTTGAAAAAGGCCCACCTTCCTCTCAAAATGTTAATTTGTCCTTTTGAGGACATACCTCCAACTGGAAATTGCTATTCTATATCATGTTTTCCAGTCCAACATTCCTGGATTCAATGTGTTGTTTCAGGTGTTGCTTTTTATGGTACATGAATTTTGGTGAGCGTTTTGAGGAAAAAGAAGGTAATTGTATACTGCAGTGCTTGCAAACTGATGAAAGATGAAGGGCCTTTTTTTCAGTCCATGGATGGATCTTCTGTGAAATACAATAGAAAGTAAATTAGTAGAAAAATGGAATGAAAAAAAGCATGTAAAATGCAATCCCCCTTTTTTTATATTCAAAAGATAGGACTTTATACTGTTAAATTACTCTGTCAGATTTCTAACTTTGCTTGCTCTCAGTTTCTGTACGTATCTCCTCCTGCGTTAGTAACAAAAATTTGTGGATTGGTGATGGTTGTTGGACTGGATTTTCTTGGATCACACTTTCAGTAGCACAGATACACTGTATGATGCTACACAGATGTATTTTTTCCCTCTCTCTGTTGTTTTTAAAAGGAGTGAAAGGTTTAAATGAGTTGTGGCTCATAGACTTTTAATTTTATTTATGTATTTTTAAAGTTTATTTATTTTTTTAGTGATCTCTGCACCCAACATGGGGCTCAGACTCATGACCCTGAGATCAAGAGTTGCATGCTCTTCTGGCTGAGCCAGCTGGGTGCCTCTGGATTAAAGACTTTTTTTTTTTTTTTCTTTTTAGAAAAGAGGTAATGTATACTATGTAAAAGCTCTTTTACCTCCTAAGTTCTTATATGTAACTGGGTAAAATTTTGGTTTTTGATTATGGTTGATGTTTTTTACCGGTGCTGAGAGTGACTTTCTGATAATAATAAGATTTTCTTTAATTCCAGTCACATATTTTCTTTGAAACTATAAAAAACGTATTTTGAACATGAAAGGAAAAGTTATACCACTTACCACCACAAGATGTCACTTATGTAAAAATAAAGTTGGTATCCTGGTTCTCTAAGCTGGAAAGCTACAGGTCAATAATCAGTGAAGAACTAGATAAATAAAAAAAAAAATTTTTTTTTTGAAACTAGCATTGATTTTTCAGCAGTCAGTGAAAATACTGCCAATGCAGCGTTATTTGAATCAACTCTTTTAATGTTTAGAAAAAAGAATTTCTTAATGTCTAAGATTGATGCTGTGATACATATTAATAGGCCTCATTTGAATCCACATAAGGAAGGAGGTAGACCTAAAGTGGTTCAGTACAAGTGTACATATTTGAGGGTAAATGAGGTATTATGGTATTAACTCCCAAATCTACTGTTTTGGTGACAAGCAAAGAGGAATTTGAGAAGAAATCTGTAATTTATATCAGGATTTTCAATAGTTTTCATGACATCTTTGTGAAGTTGAATATTACATCAGGTGGAAACAATGCTTGTGGCTTTGTTTCTGGTGGCTTTTCTCTGAACCTCAAACTATTAGCTATCTGCCCATGTTAACACAAAAGATACTTATATTTGTTGTTGAAGACTATGTTAAACATGAACAGCGCAATCTTTGGCTTTAATGTTGAGATCTTGTTTTCTTTTTCTTGATTTGAAAGAGTGGGTCATTACCTAAAAATGGTTGGGAAGGGGACTTTGGCTTCTCAAGCTTAAAAGAAACAAACCAAGTTTCCAGTAGGCCATGAATAAAATTACTCCGAGGGTTTGAGGGTTTGTGTTGTCCTAAAAATTGACATTTTGTTATTCTTCATTGCTCACTTCTCTAACACTGGTGGAGAATGGTGGAAAACTCTTGGGGACAGACACTGGAGAATGAATTTTCTTTTTTCATTTGGCACATGTTTGTGTGATCACATTTTCATTCTATTTATTCCCTATCTAATTACTTCAGTTTGTTTGCTTTCTTACCCCTAATAAGGTTTTTAAGCTTTTTTGGGGGGCGGGGAGGGGTTTAGATATTTCATTTATAAAAGTATATACATGGTCGTTGAGTAAAATAGAAAACTAACAAAAAGTAGAAGGAAAAAACCCCTCATGCGGGGTTCCATTATTTTTTCTCCCTTTTCAGTTACCTTTGCTGTGTGGAAGAGTGAGAAGTTTTAAGAAGGGATTAGGGGTGCCTGGGTGGCTCAGTCGGTTAAGTGTCGAGCTTTGACTCAGGTCATCATGATCTCACGGTTGGTTCCTGAATTCAAGCCTCACATCAAGCTGTCTGCTGTCAGTGCAGAAACTGCTTGTGACTTTCTGTCTTCCTCGCTCTCTGCCCCTCCCCCGCACTCTGGAAAGTAAACAAAAAAAAAGAAGGGATTCTAAATGTATTCTGGTGAATATATATAGTATTTTAATATTTGGTAGTTGAATATCATCAGATATAGTTTTTATATATTGCCTTTTCTACTAGCATATTTCTAGGTGTATGTGTAATTAATAGAGAAAAGTCTGTTTTTTATTTAATTATTTATTTTTGTATCCCACTAATGATCACCCATTGTATTTAATTTCATGAGCTGCTTGGAAAGGAACAATAATTTTTTTTTCATAATAAATATCATTGCTTCTACTCTTTTTGGAAAGAATATATATACTAAAAAATATATATTATAATGCAGTTGTGGCTTAAAAGAAATTTATTTTCTCCCACTTTCTGGAGGCTAGAAGTCTAAGATCAAAGTGTTGGCAACTTTGATTTGTTTTGAGGCCTCTCTCTTTGGCTTGCAGATGGCCACCTTCTTGCTGTGTTCTCACCTCATCCTCCCTTGGTCTTTGTGTGTCTGTGTCCTAATCTGCTTTTACAAAGACATCAGCCGTGTTGGATTAAGTCCCACCCATATTGGCCTCATTTTCTCTTTAAAAGCTCTGTTTCCAAATACCCACATTCTTTGGGGTTAGGACTTTATAGGATTTTGGAAGGGACACAACTTAGCCTATAATAGCACCTGATTAATCATTCTTGTGAAGTGCTTACTGCCTGTGTTAGGCTTAAATTTGTAAAGTATGCAAAACCTAAAGTAATTTTGTGTCGGGCTTTCTATTTGTAGTTAAGGAAGCTCTTCTGATCTACTCTTAGGCCTCAAGATGAGATGAAAGGGCTTCTGATACTTTCTTTTTGGTATTTGAACTATTTCATGAAGGAGCCATGTAGAGTAAATTTGCTTTCTTTTTTTCTGCAGACTTTATTGTAAAAAGTATGAAAGATTGCTAACCATAAACTAATAACTATTGCAGGTAGTTAAAATATGTAATAGTACAGTCTTAGTTTCCTGTCAGTTTCTTAGAGTCAGTTGAGAGGATTTTCCTTTGATGTGCTAAAATAATATTCAGTGATTTTTCTCAAAATAGATGTATGCCTTGTAGGTTTCTTTGGAGAACTCAGCATTTTATTTACACGTGTGAATAAAACATTATGAAAGTTTTTAATATCAACTTTATGGAGATATAATTTGCATACAATAAGTTAATGTAAAGATTGTAATTAAAAAATTTTTGTAATGTTTATTATTTTGAGAAAGAGAGAGAGAGAGAGAGTGAGCGAGAGGGGAGGGACAGAGAGAGAGGGAGATAGAGAATCCGAAGCAAGGTCCAGGCTCTGAGCTGATAGCACGGAGCCTGATGTGGGGCTCGAACTTGCAGACCTTGAGATCATGCCCTGAGGTGAAGTTGGACGCTTAACCCACTGAGCCACCCAGGTGCCCCTAAAGATTGTAATTAGATGTTTTGATGTATGCACCTGTTCAGTCACCACCACAGTTAAGAAGATACAGAACATTTCAGTCATCTTACGGAATAAAATTTTCTGATGTTCCTCTGCTGTCCAGTTCTCACTCTACCCCATGACCCCAGGATACCACTGCTCTGCTTTCAGTCTCTACAGATTAGTTTGCATTTTTCATAATTTTAAATGACTTAAATCATGCTGTTTTGTGTCTGACTTCTTTCACTCAGAGTAATGATTTTGAGAATTCATCCACCTTGTTGCATGTATCAGTAATTAATTTGTTTTCATTGCTGGGTAGTATTCCAGTGGCTGGCCATTAAGTCACATTTAACTGATGAACATTTATATTTTTTCCAGTTTTTTACTATTATGAATAAAGCTGCTGTGAATATTCATGTAAGTCATTATGTGGAAATATGTTTTTATCTTTCTGGGGAGTGCAATGAGTAGGTCATACGATTCTTAAATTTTTAAGAATTGCCTAACTTTTCCAAAGTGTTTTTTTTTTTTTTTTACATCCCCACAAGCAATACATGAGAGTTCTAATTGCTCCAGAGCCTTGACAACATTTGTTATTGTCAGTCTCTTAATTTCAGCTGTTCTAATGGATGTGTAGTGATATCTCATTTAATATGCATTTACCTGATAATTAATGATCTTAAGTATTTTTTCATGGGCTTACTGGCATTCCTGTTCTTTTATGAAATGTCTGTTCACATAATTTCACCCATTCATTTGTTTTTAAAAATATTTTGTTTTTAAATTCTCTCTTCACCCAATGTGGGGTTCAAACTTAAAACCCCAAGAGTGAGAGCTCCACCAGCTGAGCCAGCCAGATGCCCCTTGACCACCCATTCTTTTTTTTACCTTTTCATTTTTGATTGGCTTAACTTCTATAAAGTTCCCAGTTTTCCTCAATGGTAAACTATATAGTATAATATCACAGCCAGGATGTTGACACTGTGTTGACACCAGTTCGTGTCCAGATTCCCCAATTTTACTTGTATTTATTTATTTTTGTGTGTGTGTGTGGGTGTGTGTGTGTGAAAGAGAGAGAGAGAGAGAAGGAGAGAGAGAGATCTATTCTGTGTTGTGACTTGTGTAGTTGTCATAATAGTAAAGATACATAATGGCTCCGTCACTGCAGGAATCTCTTTTGTTGCCCTTTTATATCCTTCCTTCCCTTTCTTGTTCTTAACCCACAGCAGCCACTAATCTTTCTCCACTTCTCTAATTTTGTTATTTTTTTAATATGAAATTTATTGTCAAATTGGTTTCCATACAACACCCAGTGCTCATAGCAACAGGTGCCCTCCTCATTGCCCATCACCCACTTTCCCCTCCCTCCTATCCCCCATCAACCCTCAGTTTGTTCTCAGTTTTTAAGAGTCTCTTACAGTTTGCCTCCCTCCCTAACTTTTCCCCCCTTCTCCTCCCCCATGGTCCTCTGTTAAGTTTCTGAGGATCCACATAAGAGTGAAAACATATGGCATCTGTCTTTCTCTGTATGACTTATTTCACGTAGCGTAACTATCCCTTGGGTAAATTCCTAGCAGTGCTACTGCTGGGTCATAGGGTAGGTCTATTTTTAATTTTCTGAGGAACCTCCACACTGCTTTCCAGAGCGGCTGCACCAATTTGCATTCCCACCAACAGGGCAAGAGGGTTCCCGTTTCTCCACATCCTCTCCAGCATCTATAGTCTCCTGATTTGTTCATTTTGGCCACTCTGACTGGCGTGAGGTGATATCTGAGTGTGGTTTTGATTTGTATTTCCCTGATGAGGAGCGACGTTGAGCATCTTTTCATGTGCCTGTTGGCCATCTTCAAGAGTGTTATATAAATGGAGTCATACAGTATGTAACCTTTTAGAATTAACTTTTCTCACTCAGCATATTTCTGTGGAGATTAATCAGAGTTGTCATGTGTATCAGTAGTTTATTGTTACTGCTGAGTGGTATTCCATGCTATGGATGTACCACGGTTTGTTGAAATAGTCATCCATTGATGGACATCTGTGTTGTTTCCATTTTGGCTGATAGGAATAAAAGCTGCTGTGAATACTTCTGTGCAGGTTAAAAAATTTTTTTAACATTTATTAATTTATGAGAGAGTGTGAGTGGGGGAGGGGCGGAGTGAGAGAGAGAGAGAGAGAGAGAGAGAGAGAGAGACAGGATCTGAAGCAGGTTCCAGGCTCTGAGCTGTCAGCACAGAGCTGGAAGCAGGGCTTGAACTCACAGACTGCAAGATCATGACCTGAGCTGAAGTTTAATGCTTAACCAGTTGAGCTACCCAGGTACCCCTTGTGTGCAGGTTTTGTGTATTAATTTCCATTTCCCAGGGATAAATACCCAAGAGTGAAATCACTTGGTTGTATGAGAATTCCAGGGTTCTATAAAACTGCCAAACTGCCTAGTGGCTGTAACCCTTTTAAATTCCCCCCCCCACCCACCCCCGCCCCAGCAGTATATAAGTGGTCCATTTCCTCTATGACATCGCTGTCATTAGGTGTTGTTACTATTCTTTTTATTTTAGATGAGAGCCATTTTGATACATGTGTAGTGATATTTTGCTGTGGTTTTAATTTGCATTTCTCTAATAGCTAATGAAGTTGATTATCTTTAAATGTACTTTTTGGCATTTCTGTGTCTCCTTCAGTGAATTGTTTGTCGACGTCTGTATTAGTTTGCTACAACTGCCATAACAAAATACCACAGACTGAGTGGCTTGATTGACAGAAATTTAATTCTTACTCTTCTAGAGGCTAGAAGTCTACCGTCAGACTGTAGGCATGTTTGGTTTCTCCTCAGGGCTCTCTCCTTGGCTTACAGATGTCTGCCTTCTCTCTGTGTCCTCACGTTGTCCTGTCCTACAGTCCAGAAGTCTGACAGACTGCCTTCATTTTGTTCCTTTTCTCCCTTTTAATCCAAGCCGGCAGTGTCTCTGATATATAATCCCATTTCTGTTCCTGGCTTTTGTTATGACATCTGATTATATTCATGAGTGGTACCTGTGATCTCTTAATCAAGTAATTTTCCAGCCACACTTTTGAAAAAAGGTCTGAAAACGCATTCTTAATACTCTACAATATGGATAGGCTGAAAAATTTCCAAATCTTCAAATTCTAGTTCTTTTTGCTTGACAGTTCCTTTAGTTTATCTTTCTCATTTTACTGTAAACATCAAGGAAAAATCATGCTGTGCCTTTAATACTTTACTTAGAAATCTCCTTAGCTAAATACCCAAGTTCATCACTTTCAACTTCCACTTTTCATATGACATTGGAAGAAAATTGAGACAAGGATTACCTTTCATCCAGTTCCCAGTAACTGCTCATTTCCATCTGAGATCTCATCATAATCACTTTTAACATCATACTCCTACTAACGTATTTTATTTTGAGAGAGTGAGAGTGAGAGAGACAGAGAGAGAGGAGAGAGAGGGAGAGCAGGTGTGTGGGAGGGGCAGAGGAAGAAGGAGAGAGACTTTCAAGCAGGTTCCATGCTCAGTACAGAGCCTGATGCAGGGGCTTGATGTCACAAACTGTGAAATCTTGACCTGAGCCCAAATCAAGAGTCAGACACTTTACCAAGTGAGCCACCCAGGCATCCTGCTCATTATTGTTTCTAATTCTTAAGAAATGATATATTTTAATAGCTTTATAATGTACAAGATTGAAATAGGGATTTCTTTCTTTTCTTTTGTATAGGAATGAAGATCTAAAGCAAATGTTGGAGAGCAACAAAGATTCTGCTAAATTGGATGCTATGAAACGGATTGTTGGGGTAGGTAAAGTAGATCATTTTAATATTGGAAAATGGACACGTAGTGATTATTTTAAGGATATATTAAATAATATATTAAAACATGCCATTTCCCTTTAATATTTGCTTAGTATAGCCTGTGTAAAATGTTTTGGAAGAAGTTTGGAGTGTCACAATTCAGAAGCTTGAGTTTTAATTCCTTTTTTCTGAGTTCTTATTTCCCTGTCTCTAATATCAAGATATTTCTCCTGAGGTAGGAAAAGCTAATCATTTTGAAGACAAAATAAGATTATGTACAACAATATTTTGACTTCCCACAAAGAGGGATACTAATTAACTAAAGGATTTTTTTTTTTTGTCATTTAAAGGCCTGAAAATTGTAAGCATTTTTTTTTTTCTGGTTGTCAAATTCCATTACTATCAATAGCAAAATTATTTTTGAAATTTGATTAGGATAATATGGAATTTATATTTTAACCTTCTTCCTTTCATCCCTCTGTCCTTGTCTTTCAGTAACATTGTATTTATATTTTGTAGTTTTTATTCTAGAAATCTTGTACATTCCTTATTCCTTGTTAGATTAATTTGTGTATTTTTAAATCTTGGTGGCCATTATGAATGGTCCCCTTCATTATATTCTTAATATTAATTATTACTGGTGTATAGGAAAATAAGTGACTTTTCTTTGTTATGCATCTGGTCTTTTCAGTTAACTCTCTTCTTAGCTCTAACTGTTCTTCAGTTTCTAAGTTTGGATTTTCCGGGTAGAAAATTACATTGTTTGGAAGTTATAAGAGATTTATATTTTGTTTTCAAATATTTTAAACTAATTTTTATATGAAAAAAAAAAGCCTACTGGGATCTGTATTGGAATTGGATTAACTCTGTAGATCAATTTTGGGAGAATTAACTTTTTTTTTTTTTTTTTTTAATTTTTACTTATTTTTGGGAGAGGGAGATAGTGCACAAATGGGGGGGGGGGGCAGTGAGAGAGGGAGACGCAGAATCTGAAGCAGGCTCCAGGCCTTCATCTGTCCGCACAGAGTCCAATGAGGGTCTCGAACCCATGAACTGCAAGATTATGACCTGAGTCAAAGTCAGACGCTTAACCAACTGAGCCACCCAGGTGCCCCGAAAGAATTAACATTTTTACAGTATTTTGCTGTATGACCCATGATCATGATTCTGTTTCTTCACTTGTTCAGGTCATCTTTAATTTCTTTCAACAACGTATTATAGTTTTTAGTGTTACATTTTATTTATTTATTTATTTATTTATTTATTACTTATTTATTTATTTTAATTTACATCCAAATTAGTATATAGTGCAACAGTGATTTCAGGAGTAGATTCCTTAGTGCCCCTTACCCATGTAGCCCATCTAGCCTCCCACAACCCCTCCAGTAACCCGTAGTTTGTTCTCCATATTTATGAGTCTCTTCTGTTTTGTCCCCCTCCCGTTTTTATATTATTTTTGTTTCCCTTCCCTTATGTTCATCTGTTTGTCTCCTAAAGTCTTCATATGAGTGAAGTCATATGTTTTTTGTCTTTCTCTGACTAATTTCACTTAGCATAATACCCTGAAGTTCCATTTACATAGTTGCAAATGGCAAGATTTCATTCTTTTTTTTTTTTAATGTTTATTTATTTTTGAAACAGAGAGAGACAGATGGGGGAGGGTCAGAGAGAGAGGGGGACACAGAATCTGAAGCAGGGTCCAGGCTCTGAGCTGTCAGCACAGAGCCTGATGCGGGGCTCGAGCTCACAGACTGCAAGATCATGACCTGAGCTGAAGTTGGACGTTTAACCAACTGAGCCACCCAGGCGCCCCTACATCTTCTTTATCCATTCATCCATCGATGGACATTTGGGCTCTTTCCATACTTTGGCTATTGTTGATAGTTCTGCTGTAAACACGGGATAGTTCTGCATGTGTCCCTTAGAAACAGCACACCTGTATGGCTTGGATAAATGCCTCGTAGTGCAATTGCTAGGTCATAGGGTAGTTCTATTTTTAGTTTTTTGAGGAACCTCCATACTGTTTTCCAGAGTGGCTGCACCAGCTTGCATTCCCATAGTGTTACATTTTAAGTTCTATTATTTTGTTAATACTTTTTCTAAATATCTTGTGTTTTTGATGCTATTGAATGATATATTTCAATTTTCAATCAACAATTATTTTTTACTAACTTCCCCTTTTGTTAAGTAACTAATAGTTATTTTACTTTGAATTTTTCCCGCTGAGCTATTATAGCAATCATTTGTTCACCTTTACTTTTGTCCAGTTTTTAATATTTCTAGGTAGCACTACATTTCTATGTGGAACCTTACTCAAACATTTGAAATATTTTCTGTTCATGTAAGTATGTATCATTTCAAAACATCTTTTGGCTAGAAGTAGTTCACTGGAGCCAGTCAGTTAGACTTTTGTATTGGCTTTAAAATTTCTTACATTTTCTTAAAGTAATTTTTAAAATTTAAATTTCTCATTATAGTTAATATTCCTTGAGCCCTGAAAATGGGGTTTTGTCACTTTATGCGATTGCAGAGTAGTTTTAAGCTCTTTTCATCATAGGTAGAAACATTTCTAAATTTATTCTGCTAAGATTTTAAATGTTGGGTATTTTACCAAGTTTTTTCTCAAATATATCAAAGTGTTAGCAGTGCACATCTGACTGTCTTTCGTACTAGGTAGTCCTATGATTCAGTAGAGAATTTTTTCAGCAGTATCTACCAGTGTGAAACCGTGATGGTAGTCACAGTTTATTTTATTATCTTTCTTTGGTAATATCTGAGACTTACTTAGTATCATGGGGTAATGTTTCCAGTGTTTATTATGTTGAATAAAGTCTCATGTATGCCAAAGCATTCCTAGGGGGAAAAAACCACCTACTTCAAAATCTTGTGGTCACCTCTCACACAGCGAGACTCAAGTTGAAGAACTCATACATTATTTTTCTTAATATTTCTGGAAAATACCTGTCTTGTGTTTATAGCACATGTCTATGTTTTATGTTGGCTTGGTGAAATGTGGTGAACTAAGGAGACTTTGAAATGTATTGTTTCATATAGTGAATTTAGAAATAAGTTTTTTAGCTAAAATACTGATGAGTTGTCCTTGGAGGAATGGAATATTTGTAATGAAATCTGTGTTGTATTGAATCTTTCATATATTTTCTTTTAGTAAGTGTTAAATGTTGAAGGTTTTTCTCAGATTAGTTTACTTGTCTTTGTAGTTATGGGATAGTGAGCAAATCTGAACCTTTCTTTGATACGATTCTTAAAATGCCAAGGTAAAATTACTGGTATATGTGATCTTCATAGCCATTCATCTTACAGGGTATTTGGTTGGATAGTACTGACCTTAAGAAAAGTAAAAGTAATTTCAAAGTTCCATATGTTTTTGTAAATATTTTTGAAAAGATCTTAAACTAAATACAAGTGGTACATTATGATTGTTGGATAATTGAGAAAATCCATGTAAGAAAAAGAAACTAATAATGTGTTCATGTATGATAAACATTTTTGGTGTAAACTTTTCTAGACATTGTTCATTCCTCTCTTCTTTCCTTTAACAAAAATGTTTCAGTTGTATGTGTGCTTTAAAAGATTCACCTTGTGCATGATGCTGGCATCTTGTTGTTCTTGGGTTGGAAATTGCTTAAAGGGCCAAGATTTTTCTGCCATGTTGTTGATAGACATCAGGACCAGTTCCATAAGCAGGTCTGAGGTTTTACTAGCGATATAATACCTTAGCGAGTTTTCTGTCAATTTTGCTCCACTGTTACTTTATGGAATATAAATCAAGGATCAGTTCATTTTCTATTTCTTCATTTATTCTAGGTTGCTGATTTTTAAGAGCTGGAATTGGGTCTGAGACTCTGTAAGATCTACCTTTCTTGCTTCCTTCCCCACCGTCCTTCCCTCTGTTTGCTCCTTCCTTGTAAATTAACCAGTATTTATAAAATCAGAAATTTTGAACTTTTTAAAATAAACCATCTTTGTTACTGTGAAAAATGAAGCCAGTTACAGTTTAGAAAAACACAATTTCTCCTCTTTTTTTTCCCTGAGTTTAAAAAATTAATGTGGATTTTTGGATCTAGATAATTACTCATTATTTATAAAAAAACACGAGCAACATGAAAATCAATCATAATAATACACCACATTAACAGAATGAAGGGGGAAGAACCCACATGATCATCTCAATTGATAGAGAAAAAGAATTTGGCCAAATTTAACACTCATGACAAAGCACTGAACAAACTAGGACTGGAAGGAAACTACCTCAACATGTTAAAGGCCATGTATGAAAAACTCACAGCTAACATCCTAGTCAGCAGTGAAATTCTGAAAGGTTTTCTTCAGTAAGGAAAAAGAGGATGCCTGCTTTTGTCTCTTCTGTTCAATATACTTTTGAAAGTTTTAGCCAGAGCAGTTAGGCAGGAAAAAGAAATAAAAGGCACCCAAATTGCAAAGGAAGAACTAAAATTATCTTTATTCACAGACAACGTGATTTCATATTTAGAAAACTAAATATTTTATGGAAAAGTTTTAAAACTAATAAACGTATTGAGCAAAGTTGCGATATACAAAATCATTACGTAACAATTACTTGTGTCTGTATACCCTGACAATGAACAATTCAAGAAAAATACTAAGACAATAGTCTTATTTACAGTAGAATTAAAAAGAATACAATACCAGAAATGAACTAAGGGGGCAAAGACTTGTACCTTGAGAGCTGCAAAATGTTGCTGACAGAAATTAGAGAAGACACAAATAAATGGAAGGGTATCCTATGTTCATGGATTAAAAGACTTAATATTTTTAAGATGTCAGTATCAAAGCGATCTACATATTCAGTGTAATTACTATAAAAATTCCAGTGATATTATTTGCAAAAAAAGGAAAATCTATCCTAAAATTCATATAGATCCTGAATAACCAAAATAATCTTGCACAAATTTATAAGTCTCACACTTGCTGGTCTGAAAACTTATTACAAAGCTACAGTAATCAAAACAGCGTGGAACTGTCACAAAGACAGACATATATACCCAACAGAGCATGCAGAAGTAAACCCTTAACTGTGTGGTCAAATGATTTTTGACAAGGGTGCGAGACCGTTCAATGGTGAAATTATAGCCTTCAACAAATGGTGCTGGGAAACTAGATACCACCTGTAAGAAAATGAATTTCGACCCCTACCTCATACTATATATAAAATAAGGCAAAATGAATCAAAGACCTAAATGTTAGAGGTAAAAATGTAAAACTTATAGAAGAAAACATAGGGCAGAAACTTCATGACATGAGATTTGTCAGAGGTTTCTTAGCTACAAACCAAAAAGTGAGCAACAAAAGAAAAAAATGGATAATTAGGGCTGTATCAAAGTTAAAATCTTTGTGCATCATATGATACCACAACATTGTGATGAGACAAGCCTCAGAATGGGAAAAAAATATTTTCAAATATGTAAAAAGCCATCCCCCCAACATATAGGAAGGGGTTCTCCTATATCCACTTATTCCCCAGGTAGAAACTAATAGGTAGTTTTTTTACTAAAGTGTCTTAAGTGAACTACATCATGTAGAAATTTGTTGAAATTTCTATCATATCTGAAATAATCTGGTATCTTTTTTATCGTATCTGAAATACAATACATCCTGGATTGACTCAATAGCAAAATAAGAGAAAAAGGAGCCAGAAGTTGAAGACAGATCACTAGAACTTAGTTGGTTTGAAGAATAGATTAGTAAAAGGAAAAGAACTGAACATAGCCTCAGGGTTTTGTTGGATAATATCAAAAGATCTAACAAATATGTCCAAAAGGAGGAGAGAGATTGGGGCAGTAAAAATATTTGAAGAAATAACGGCTGGAAACTACCCAAATGAATGAATGATGTAAACTTATAGATGAAAAGTTCACTGAATCCCAGTTAGGATAAACCCAAAGAAAACCGTGTGTAAACACATAGCAATTAAACTGTAGAAGACCAAAAATAAAGAAATAATCTTGACAGTGCCTGGAAAAACAATGATATATTACATACAAGGATCAGTGATTTTAATAACATCAGAAACCATGGCAGCCAGAAGTCAGTGGAACATCTTTAAAGTACTGAAAGAAAATAGAGGTGATACTTGAACAACACAGGTTTGAATTTCATGGGTCCACTTATATGTGTTATAGAGTACTGTGCTGTAAATGTATTTTCTCTTCCTTATGATCTTTTTTTCTCATAATTTTCTTAATATTTTCTCTAGTTTATTGTAAGAAGAGTACAGTATATAGTATATGTAACATACAGAATATATGTTAATCAACTGTTTATGTTATCTGAAGGGTTTCCGTTCAAAAGTAGGTTATTAGTAGTTAATTTGTGGGAGGAGTCAAAAGTTCTACATGGATATTTGAAACTGCAGGGGATTGATACCCCTAACCCCTGGTATTTGGCAAGCATAAAGGCCTAATTTTATTCTTCTTAAGTTATACGTGTCTGAGAGGTTTTAAATAGGTGTAGATATATAGGATAGTATAATATAAAGGCTAGCGGGAGGTGGGATTAAAAGGGCCTGTCTGGTTGTAAGGTTTCTACATTTTATTTGACCTGGTACAATATTAAATCTAAGTAGACTGTGAAAGGTTTGTTGAATCTTGATTTGTCCATCTAATAATCCCTAGAAGAACCACTAAACGTTCTTCAAGAAGATATAAACAAAAAATCAATGTAAACATTAAAATACCAAATACTAACAAGTTCCCAAATAATGGGAATGACAGAGGTCAGTCAAACAAAACACACACAGTAAACAGAAAACAGATAATAAAATTGGAGACGTGGGGGCACCTGGGTGGCTCAGTTGGTTGAGTATCTGACTTCGGCTCAGGTCATCATCTCACAGTTTGTGCGTTTGAGCCCTGCATCGAGCCCTGTGCTGTTAGCACGGAGCCCGCTTTGGCTCCTCTGCCCCCCTCTCTCTTTGCCCCTCCCCTACTTGGTGTGTCTCTTTCAAAATATATAAATAAACTTAAGAAAAAATTGTAGACCTGAATCTAACGACACCAGTAATTTTATTAAATATGAGTGATCTTAAGTCACCAACTAAAAGAGATTGTCACATTGGTTGAAAATGTTAAGATGCAACTGTATGTTCTATAGGAGAAACCCATTTTTAATATAAATACATAGATTAAAAATACAAGGATGGGAAATACATACTATGAAAACACTAAACAAAACATAAAAGAGCAGCTACCACTGCCACCCTGGCACTTTCCATTTCTCATACAGTCCTTTATTTTTTTCCATAGTACTCTATTTTACCATCTCACACATTGTATTTATTTGTTTATTGTTCCTAGCCCGCATTAGAAGGTAAGCTCCACTGGGCAAGGTGTATCCCCAAGGCCTACAGTACTCCTTGGCATGTAGTGTCCTTTCAGCAAATATTTGTTGAATGAACTTGACTGTAGGGTTTTTTTCTTCCCTCATCTATTAACATCCTTTTGAATAACCTTCTGTAGAACAGTTAGGGAATCCTTGGAATAGGATATAATAGGACAGGATCTTCAACTTCAGGTATTCATTGAATAACTGAAGGCATGGGCCCAAAAACATTTGTTCCCTCTCTCCTCATTTTACAGGTGAGGAAACTGAGGGAGGTGTAAAAATCATAATAAAGATGTTTTAGCTGTATTATTTGTGAACCTTTTGTAATATGCAGTAGGTTTCACAGAATATTCAAATCATAATGTGACAGGTAAGGAAACAGAATATGAAAGGATTAGCTTCTATTGGAGTGTTTTTAAGCTGTTATGTAGAAAGATCTTACTGAAAAATTGCTAATTGGGATTTGAATGCTTAAAATATCACATAGTGTATAATAAAACTTTTGTCATGATTTTATAAAACTGATACCTTCCATCTTTTTTAAGATAGTTTTTAGATATGGTGTATAATTCATGAAGAATCCCTTTCCAGAAAATGATCCTGTTGTTAAACTTTATTTTGTATCTACCAAAGTGTAGACTATTAAACGACATAAAGATATATTCCGAGAATGAGAGTGAAGGAAATGGGGATACAGGTAGACATAAAACTACAGTAAATAGAAATAAAACAGCACAAATGAAGAGTGTGAGTTTAAAAATTTTAGAGGAAATTAGAATTGGACAACAATGTGGGCCAGGTATTTTTGGGTGGCTCTAGGGAGGGAGAATGATTAGAATTTTAGAGAATTGTGGAAAGTAAAAAGAATTGACTTGGGGGTGTGATAAGGCATAGAGTAGCCAGAGAATGTTCTGGTAGTGAGAGGGTCAGTTTACTTTGATAATAGTGTTGGTGTAGAACAGTAATTGTTGCTGTGCTCAAGAGGGATGTTGTAAATTGTGAGGGCATTTAATATTAAGTGAAATAGTTTGGACTTTTAGGCAGCCAAAGGCTTTTGAAATCTTTGAGAGGGGCTGACATGTACACAGTAGTGTTTTAAGCATGTGAAACTGTCAGTGTGGTACATTATGAACAGGAGCAGGAGACTGTTGGAAAAGACCTTTGTGAGATGATATTGACCTATTTTAGGATAGTAACAGTGAGAAAGGATTAATGTGATAGTACAAAGAGATCACAACAGGACCTAGTTACTCCGTACATGTGGGAAGAGACCAGAATAAATCTGTGGTTTCTGGTATCTGGGAAAATTGGTGGAAATAGGAAGTTCTAGCATGAATGCTATTTTATCATGAAAAATGAGTTTGGTTTTAGCAAGTTTGAGATGAGGGAGACATCTAATGATGTCCAGTTACAGAAGTGTAACTAGGACCCAGAGTTAGGGCTAGAGTTTGGGGAATTGATCCCTATAGTGTGAGAGTTAAGTCATGAGGGTGAATGAAATGTTACGAGTTTCAGAGATTGTAGAATAGTGTAGCCTGAAAAGATGGTGATATACAGAACTTAGCGGGCAGAGGAGAGGACTTGGTGAAGAGAACTTTGAAATGTAATGGTTGGAGATAGGGAAACCTATGAAATGAAAGCCAAGGGGGAAATAGTTTGTCCAAAATAACGTTTATTCCCCGCCACCGCCATTGCCAATGTATAACTTTAATATAAGAGCTTGGAAAATAAAGAACAGTACAAATATTTTTAAAGTATTTACAGCCTCATTAGCCAGAGAAAACTATTGTAAATGTTTTATTGTATGTCTTGAACTACTATATATTTCTTCTTTAATGTGTCTGTATATTTATATTGATACTCAAGACTTTATTTGTTCTTTGATACAGATAATTGGGATAAGTAAAATGATTCAAAAAGACTTCAGCTTGTGAATTCCATAGCTTATTTGCTGATTCAATTTTCTAAATATTTAATGTATGTAGAATTTATGTTTTATTTTCAAATGACTAATTTATAAAAGGTTTCAACTCTAATACTCCACTTTTATTCTTCAGATGATTGCAAAAGGGAAAAATGCATCTGAACTGTTTCCTGCTGTTGTGAAGAATGTGGCCAGTAAAAATATTGAGGTATTGTTTTGATTCATAATTTTCATAATTCTTTCTGTTGTAAAAGAATCATATACTTTTTGTTACTTTGAAATGTGACATAAGATCCTTAAGTATCATTAGATTTCTTTTGCTCTAAGTAAAATGTTCATAGTCTTAAATAGAATAAACAGTATTTGGATTTTTGGATGGGGAATGTGAAAAATAAATTGAAATTAATTCACCTGGGTGAATGATGGTAACTTGTATATTCGTAGAAGCCAGTTGAGTTGGTGTTCTGCTCTCGGGACTTAATATTAGGATAGCACATATCCAGGGGCACCTGGGTTAGCGTCCAACTCTTGGTTTTGACTCAGGTCATGATCTCATGGTTAGTGAGTTTGAGCCTTGTGTCAGACACCATGCTGACAGTGCAGAACCTGCTTGGGATTCTCCTCCCTTCTCTCTTTGTTCCTACCCCACTCATGCTCTCTCTCAAAATAAATAAATAAACTTAAAAAAAAAAGATAGCACATGTCCATTGAAATAGACCTAAGTTCATTCAGTAGTAGGGTAGTGTTTGAACCCAAGTATTATCACTCCAAATCTAGGGCTCTTTTTGAAACATGGTATACCCTGCCTCTGTACAGTAGGAGGTGAGCAGAAGGCAGGATGTAGTGTGAGCCTTTGAGTGCTTGTCTCTGTGTAGGTTTACACGTGGTGTTTGAATCAGGAATTCAAAGCACTTTGAGGCCAAGGTAATGTTGGGTCAAATGGACTCGTGACTTTTGATAGAGTGCAAAAGAAAAATATGAGCCAATGTAGAAGCCATTGAGTAAGATGAGTAGGATGAAGAGTTCAGTGAAGGGGATGAGAGATTGATCTGAGCAAACGGCTTGTATTTCAAAACAGTAGAAGGTAGGAATGAAGAGAATTAATGACCACATCTCTCATGGATTTCACTGTCAACTGATGTAGGTAGTGATTGGAGGATCATGCTTACTCAGTAGGAAGTAGTGATATATACATGAGAATGAAAATGCCAGCACACATGCTTCTTCTTTGCCTGTTGCCAACAGTTTGAGGAATATGCTTAATTCTCTTTTTGAGTCTGGAAAGTTTGGTAGGAGTAGCAGTCTTCACTGAAAAATATTTTCAAGGACTAAGTGTCATCAGAGCAGATGTTTTAGGTAGAGATAGATAGATTATAAGAAATGGAAATTAAGGATATAAGGGACTTTTTCACTTTTAATCAACATTATAACCTTTCATATATACTTTGAAAACCTTATGACAGTAAATTTCCATTTTCTCCTTCCTACCTTTTCCTAAGTTATCATACATTTTACTTCTAAATAATGCTAAAATCGCCTAAAAATATATGGTTATTATTTTTGCTTTTTAAAAGTCATTTTTCTTTGAAATATAGTTAACATGCCATAAACTTTTAAAGTTGGCCATTCAGTGATTTACCAAATTGTACAACCATCACTGCCATTTCCTTCTTCTGTATTTTTATCACCTCAAAAAGTAATCCTGCTTTCATCTGCAGTCACTCCTTGTGCCCCCAGCCCTAGGCAACTATGAATCTACTTTCTATCTCTATGGATTTGCCTCTTTTGGGCATTTCATATAAATGAAGTTGTACGGGGTGTGACTTTTGTATCTGGCTTCTTTCACTTAGCATAATGTTTTCGAAGTCCACCCATGTTGTAGTGTACATCAATACCTCATTTCTCTTTATTGCTGAATAATACTCCGTTGTACGGACATACTGAATTTTGTGTATTCATTCACCAGTGACATTTCGGTTGTTTCCACTTCTTAGCTATCATGAATAGTACTAAACACTTTGTACAAGTTTGTGTGTGTACCTATGTGTTCACTTCTCTCGTATGTGTACCTTGGAGTGATATTTCTGGTTACTGTGATATGGTTACTGTATGGTTTTTTGAGGACTTGCCAAACTCTTTTGCACAGCGCTGCATCATTTTACATTTCCATCAATACTGTATGTGAGTTATAATTTCTCCACATCCTCACCAATACTAGTTTTTCTTTTTTGAAAAAAAATTACTGTCTTTTAGATTAGAGTTATCCTAAAGGGTATGAAGTGGAATCTCATTACTGCTTTTTGCAATTTGGATTCACATTTCTCTAATAAAAAACTGTTGATTGTCTCTTGGCCAGTTCTGCATCTTCTTTGAAAAAATGTCTGTTCAGATCTTTTTACCGTTTTATAATTGGGTTTTCTTTCTGTTGTTTATTGTTAGAGTTCTTTATATATTTTGAATACTAGATTCTTATCTGTTGTCAAATTTGCAAATATTTTCTCCCATTCTGTGGATTATCTTTTCATTTTCTTGATTGTGTCCTTTGAAGCACAGACATTGTAAATTTTCATGAATTCCACTTCTATTTTTTCTTTGTTTCCTTATGCCTTGGGTGTCATATCTAAGAAATGGATGCTTAATCCAAGGTCATGAAGATTTATATTTGTCTTTTTTCCTAACAGTTTGTAGATTTAACTTTTATATATAGGGCTGTGATCCATTTTGAGTCTCCATGCAATCACTGATCTGCTTTTGGTTACGAGTTTTGTCATTTTTAGAATTTCTTATAAATTAAACCGTACAGTATGATGTCTCTTGAGTTTTAGTCCTTATTTTTTAAATGTTTCATTCATTCATTCATTCATTCATTCATTCATTCATTCATTCATATTTGAGAGAGAGAGAGAGGGAGGGAAGGGCAGAGGGAGAATCAGAATCTGAAGCGGGCTTCAGGCTCTCAGCTGGCAGCAGAGAACCTGGTGCAGGGCTTGAACCCGAACCTCGAGATCCTGACCTGAGCTGAAGTTGGATGCTTAATCGACTGAGCCACCCAGGTGCCCTGAATTTGACTCCTTTTACCTTCAAATCTGAGATTCATCTGTACTATTTCATGTATTCCCATTTTGTTCCTTTTTTGCTGCAATCTGATATTTTTACAATTTTCAAATTTATCTTTTGAAATACACCTGAATAAAATGCTGTATGTGGTCATGTAAAAATTAATTTTTAATTTTTCTTGTATTTTAATTTTCTTTAACTTTTTCTTTTCTAATTACCTAGGGATAGATAAGTTGCATTGTCTGGGAAATGTATATTTAATTTTTTTTTCAGTTTATTAATTTATTTTGAGAGGGAGAAAGTGCAAGAGCAAGCAGGGGAGCGGTACCCAGAGAGGGAGAGAGAGGATCCCAAGCAGGCCCTGTGTTGCTGGAACCCACGAACCGTGACATCATAACCTGAGCCAAAATCAAGAGCCAGATGTTCAACCAACTGAACCACCCAGATGCCCCTGTATAGTTTTTAGGAAATAGTGTCATAGAGTTTTCCAAAGTGGCTGTATCATTTGCATTCCCACCAGCAATTGTATGGGAGTTCCAGTTGGTTCACATCCCTTCCAACACTTGACCTTATTAGACTCTAACATTAGCCAGTTTGGTAGCTGTATAATGGTATTTCATTGTGCATGTATTTGCATTTCCTTTTTTTTTTTCCTTTAAATGTTCATTTATTTTTGAGAGGGGGGCTGGGGGAGAGGGAAACAGAGGATCTAAAGCGGGTTCTTTGCTGACAACGCCCGATGTGGGTCTTGAACTCAACGGTGAGTTTATGACCTGATCTGAAGTCAGACACTTAACTGACTGAGCCACCCAGGTACCCCTACATTTTCCTATATTTAGTGCCGTTGAACATTTTTCATGATTTGTTGGTTAGTCATATCTCTTCTAAAATGTCTGTTCATATCTTTTTTGTTTTATAATTAAAGCGTAAGAATTCTGGCTCTAGTCTTCTCTCAGATAGATGGTTATTTATTATTATTTATTTTCTCTTGGTCTGTGGCTTGCCTTTTTGTTTTCTTACTATCTTTTAAAAAACAAACATTTGATTTTGATAAAGTCCATTTTATCTGTTTTTTTCTCAGTTGTACTTCATGGTTTCTGGTGACCTTTTTAAGAGATCTTTGTCTAACCTAATGTGAAAGATTTTTCCTGGTGTGTTCTAAAAGTTTAATAGTTGTAGCTATTATATTTAGGTCAATGATCCATGTTTGGATCCAGTGTCCATAGGTCTGTGATCCATAGGTTCGATGATTCACTGGGAGGACTCATAGGACTTAGGATATAGTCATACTCATAGCTATGATTTATTACAATGAAAGGTACATAATAAAATCAGTCCCTGAAAGAGGTGCTTGTGGTAAAGTCAAGAGGAAACCAGATGCAAGCTTCCAAGTATCTTTCTCCAGTGATTTTCCCAGTGATAATCAATTCCTCCAGCATCAATTGTGACAAAAAGTGTGAGGTGTTGTCCACTAGGAGAGCTCATTAGTGATTCAGTGCCCAAGTCTTTTACTGGGGGGCTGTTCATGGAGGCATTAACTGCCTAGCATTTACCAAAATTCCAAACTCCCTTAAAAAAAAGCAAATGTTGAGCATAAACCATATTGTTTGTAAACCACCCTTATCAGGGAATTGTGGGAATACCCCTAAAATTCAAGTTCCTGGATCCCAGTCAGTGCCAACTTTGAAAGCAGACTTTCTAAGGATAGCATTCTTCGGCCTGCTTTATTAACTTTTTCTTGCACAGCACATTTTATTTAGACTTTGTGTGTGATGTGAGGTAAGTAAGGTTCAAGATTTATTTATTGATTTTCTGGGTATTCATTTGTTCTGGTATCACTTTTTAAGAAGACTCTGTCTTTTCCCCCTTGAATTTCCTTGCTACTTCTGTGAAAAATTCTTGATCATGTAAGTGCAAGTATGTTTCTGGACTCTTTTCTTTTCCGTTGATCTATTTGCCATACCACACTGCCTTGTTTACTGGATAGTCACGTTGTAAGTCTTGAAGTCAGGTAGTGTAAGCACTCCAGCCTGGTTTTGTTTTTTTAACCTTTTTTTGGCTAGTCTGGGTCTTTTGTCTTTTTATGTAAGTGTTAAAATTAGCGTGTCAGTTTCCTCAAAAGCCTGTTAGGACTGATTTTGTTTGCATTGAATTTATAGATCAAATTTGGGGAAAATTGCTGTCTTTACCATATTAAGTCTTCCAGTCCACAAATGTGGTCTTCTATAATTTCCTTTTGCAGTATTTTATAGTTTTGGTATTCAAGTTTTGCATGTATTTTAAATTTGTTTTTTAGTAGTTTTGAAAGCTGTTTTGTTTATTTTTTTAAAGTTCATTTATTTTGAGGGCCACCTGGGTGGCTCAGTTGGTTGAGTGTCCAACTCTTGATTTTGGCCCAGGTCATGATCTCGTGGTTTGTGAGTTCCAGCCCCACATCGGACTCTGTTGATGGTGTGGAGGCTGCTTGTAATTCTCTCTCTCTCCCCCCCCCCACCACCTCTCTGCCCCTTTGGTGTGTGTGCCTTCTCTCTCTCAAAAGAAATAAACCTAAAAAATATATAAAATTTGTTTTTAAGTTTATTCATTTTGAGAAAGAGTGTGTGAGGGAGGGAGGAGTGGAGAGAGATGAAGGGGTGGGGAGAGAGAGAGAGGAGAGAGAGAGAGAGAAAGAATTCTAAGCAGGCTCTACACTGTCAGTGCTGAGCCTGATACAGGGGGAGGAGGCCACTTGAACTCATGAACTGTGAGATCATGACCTGAGCCCAAATCAAGAGTTTGATGCTTAACCGACTGAGCCACCCAGGCACCCCTGAAGGCTATTTTAAACAACATTGTCTTTTTTTTTTTTTTTTTAATTTTTTTTTTCAACGTTTATTTATTTTTGGGACAGAGAGAGACAGAGCATGGACGGGGGAGGAGCAGAGAGAGAGAGAGACACAGAATCGGAAACAGGCTCCAGGCTCTGAGCCATCAGCCCAGAGCCCGATGCGGGGCTCGAACTCACAGACCGCGAGATCGTGACCTGGCTGAAGTCGGACGCTTAACCGACTGCGCCACCCAGGCGCCCCCAACATTGTCTTTTTAATTTCGTTTTCCAATTGGTTATTGCTAGCATAAAGAATTGATTTTTGTATATTGATCTTGTGTTGTGTCTTTGCTAAATTCACTTATTAGCTCTGATAGCTATTTTATAGATTTCTTAGGCTTTGTTACATAAAGGATCATATCATGTACAAATGTAATTTTACTTTTCTGTTCTTTTTTCTTCTTGTCATATTACATTGAGTACACCGTACATTACAGTATTGAATAAAAGTGATGAGAATAGTTACCCTTGCCTTGTTTCTCATGTAGAAAGCCCTGTGCCTTTTATCTTTGAATATGATATTAGCTATAGGTTTTTTTTTGCAGCTGTTTGTAATCATGTTGAGGAAGTTCTTTCTACCCATAGTTTGCTGAAAGTTTTTATAGCAAATGAGTTTTGAATTTTTCCAAGTGCTTTTTCTGTAACTTTTGACATTATATGATTTTTCTCTATTCTCTTGATAGTGGTAAATGACTAGGATTGATTTTTCACTAGTTAAACCTTTTTATTCCTGGGGTAGGTCCCTCATGGTCATCTTGTGTTAAATCTTTATATTGTTAGAATTGGTTTGCCATCTTTTTATTAAGGAGTTTTGCGTCTATATGTTATTGCGTCTATATGTATTTTACTTGCAGTGGCTTTTGTTTTGATATCAGGGTAATCAGGTTAATACTGGCTTTGTAAAATGAGTTTGGGATGTATTTCTCCTTTGCTGTCTCAAAGAGTATGTGTAGAATTATTTTATCCTAATATGGTATTATTTTATTCTTAGTGTGAAGTCAAGTGTGCTTGGAATTTATTTTATAGTAAGGTTTTAAATTATGAGTTCAAATTGTTTATTTGGTATAAACCACTGTGGGAAATAGTTAACTCAGCAGACTTGGGTTGCTCAAACCCCGTACATTCCCCCAAAAGATACATTTTCATGACTGCTCGTTGTCTGGCTTGGTCAAACTGAGCTGTTGGACTGTTCTGTCTGATAAAAGTGTTTTATCACTTTTTGGCAAACACCTGCTTTTTCTTTTCCTGTTCTGGAGCTTTAGTTACTGATCTCCTACGTAGTGATGACAATATGTGTAGTTGTACAGGATCTACATGACTGATCCCTAATAAATACTTTGGATAGTCTTTGTCAAGTTTCCCTGGTTGGTGGCATTTTGTACATGTTGTCATACATTGTTGCTGAAGGAATTAAGCAGGTCTTATGTGACTCCACTGTTAGGATTCTTGGAAGCTTGTGCCTGGTGTCCTCTGGACTTCACCCCATGTACCTTTTCCTTCTGCTGATCTTACTATGTATTCCTTTGCTGTAATGAATCATAACCCTGAGTATGACAACTTTTCTGAGTGCTATAAACCCTTCTAGCCAGTCATCCAACCTGAAGATGGTCTTGGTGGATCCCCAACACAGGGCTATTTAGATTTTCTATTTCTTCTTGGATCTCTGTTAGTAATTTGTCAGTCAAGAAATTTATCCATCTCATCCGGGTTGTCAGTTTAGTAACATGAAATTGTTAAAAATATTCCCTTAGTATTTTTTTAATGTCTGTACCTTCTGCAGTGATATTTACTCTTCCTGATAATTGGTAGTTTTTGTCTTCTCTTTTTCTTGATCAAATTAGAGGCTTATCAATTGTATTGACCTTTTGAAAAACAGCTTTTAGTTTTATCCATTTACTTTTTTCTGTTTTGTATGTCATTGATTTTTTAAATGATTATTGACTTTTGTATTTATCTTTTATACTTCAGATTTATACATAATTTGGGGTTCCTTTTTAATATTAAAAATTAATTTACTGACAATTACTTTGTCAGTCTTTGAACATGAACATGGTTATGTTTTTCTTGAAGTGGGAAAAAACACGAAAACTGAAATATATGAATGTCCTTTACCTGTATAAAATGCACCGAAGAAAGTGGACTTTTTTCCTCTTGAAAACAAAAATAAACAGGACAGTTCTAACAATATTGAGCTGCTCGAACATCTAGAGAATGTCAAAATAGCGAATTATTTTTAACATGCTTCCTTTTAAAAAGGAAGGGGATAAATCTCTATGTCACTTGGTGGTCATTTAGAAAATGGAAGCGTTATTTACATGTAAAAAAAAGTCTAAATAGTTTTATTATTTTGAAATTGGGACCTGAATTTGCAAAAGACATAGTTAAGGTGGGGTTCTTTTTTTAATATCTTGAGTTGGAAACGCAGATCAAAACTTTTGGTTAATATAAAATACTATGTATTTTCTTCTAAACATTGTTTCATTTGCATTTTTCAAATTAAATTTTATAGATTTTCATTGTTTAGTTAAAAATATTTTTACTTTATGATTTCTTTATTGACTCATGGATTATTTAGAAGTATGTTGTTTAATTTCCTCATTTTGAGGGTGGAAGGGTTATCTGAATGATCTTACTATTAATTGCTTTGTAACATTCTTCCATTTTAGTCCTAAAGCATATTTAGTTTTATTTCATTCTTAAAATTTATGAGAACTTGTTTATAGATCATCATAGTTTATTTTGGTGTGCATACCATGAGCAGTTGGTGTAGAGAATGTGTATTCTGCTATTGTTGGATATACATTTCTATCCATGTTACTTAAATGTGGGTTGTTAGTGTTTAGATTTTTAAAATTATTTTTACTGACCTGTTGTCTAGTGTTCCACTGATGGCTAGGAGGGGGATTTTAAATCTCCCAATTGTGATTCTGAAATTGTTCATTTCTCCCTTTAATTTAGTCATTTTCTTGCATAAATTTTAAAGCACTCCCATCACGCCTCACTCTGCGTGTCTTCGTAATGACTTGACCCTTTTACCCTAGAATATGTCCTTCTTTATCTCTGGTGACACTTTTTGTCTTAAAGTCTATTTGATTTGTTATTCAAATTGCCACTCCAGCCTTCTCATCCCTTTGTCCAGTATATCTTTTTTCCAACTATTTGCTTTTAGCCTATCTGTGTCTTTGAATGTCCTGTGCATCTCTTATTGCCAGAACATAGTTCCATCTTTTCCCCATCCATTTTGTCAAACTGTGCCTTTGAATTGGATTGTTTATTATTTTAATACTTCATGTAATTACTGGTATGTTTGGATTTGAGTGTACTATTATACTATTTATTTTCTATTTGTCTTTTTTGTTTTCTTTTTTCCTTTCTTCTCTTTGCTTTGGAGGAAATCCCATTTAAAATTTTCTTGTTTTTATTTTTAACCTGTTTACTTTGCACTTTTTTTTAAAATTGTTGACTGTATTTATTTTTATTTTTTAAATTTTATTTATTTATTTTAAGAGACAGAGTGAGAGAGAGCGAGCTTGTGAGGGGTAAAGAGAGAGGAGGGGAGAGGATCCCAAGCAGGGCTCGGCGCCTTCAGCCGAGAACCGTGAGATCCTGACCTCAGCCGAAATCAAGAGTTGTACACTTAACCGATTGAGCCACCCAGGTGACCCTACTGTATTCATTTGTAGCTTTTTGCAGTCAGTTTTATGTAATAGTGTATCTCTTCACTTAAAATATAGAAATCTTGCAACCGTATACATCCATATTCCTTCTGTCTTTTGTTTAGCTTTATTTGTGTCAGATTAAAAACATCGCAAGACAGTGCAATTTTTGCTTTATATTTTCATGATTTATAAAGAAATTAAGAGAAGAAAACAGAAAAAAGTGTTTGTCACTTATTTCCAGCGTTCTCTTTGTATTGTAAAGATCCACATTTCTATCAGTATCATTATCTTCCTGCCTTAAAATCTTGCATTGGCTTTTGCTGTGGTACAGATCTGCTGCTGCTGAAATCTCTTTTCTGAAAGTGTTTCCGTTTTACCTCTGTTCCTAAAGGATCCTTGCACTGGTCATAGAATTCTGGGTTATATGGGTTATTGTTGTTGTTGTTGTTGTTTTCCTTTTAGCACTCTAGAGATGCTTTAAAGATCCTCTGTGATTCGTTATGCAGTATCCCTGTTAACTGGGTAATTGATACCACTTGTGTAATTTGTCATTTTTCTCATGATGCTTTCATGTTTTGCTTTTCATCTTTAACTCTGAGTTGTCTTGGTTTGCGCTTCTTTGTGTTCATTTGGCCTGGCGTCTATTGAATGTCTTATATCTGTGAATTACTGCCTTTGATCAAAATTAGGGAAATTTTGGTGATTATTTCTCTTCTTTTTTAGTTTCAGTGTACAATATAATAATTCAACACTTGCATGCATTACTGTGTGCTCACCATGACCAATGCATTCCTCAATCCCCATCACCTATTTAATCCATCCCCCCAACCACTTCCTCTGTGGTAACCACCAGTTCTCTATAATTAAGAGTCTGTGTCTTGTCTCTCTCTCTCTCTTATCTTTTGTTTTGTTTCTTAAATTCCCTATATGAGTGAAATCGTAGAGCATTTGTCTTTCTCTGACTGATTTATTTCACTTAGCATTATACTCTCTAGCTCCACGCATGTCACTGCAAATGGCAAGATTTCATTCTTTTTTCTTTTAAAGAGTTCTGAATTTTGTTTCTGACTTGTTTTTCTTTTTAATTTTTTTTAAATGTTTATTTGAGAGAGACAGAGTGTGAGCGGGGGAGGGGCAGAGAGAGAGAGAGAGAGAGAGAGAGAGAGAGAGAGAGGGAGAGAATCTGAAGAGGCTTCAGGCTCTGAGCTGTCAGTACAGAGCTGGACACAGGGCTTGAACTCACAAGCCGTGAGATCGTGACATGAGCCGAAGTCGGACGTTCAACCGACTGAGCCACCCAGGCGCCCCAAGATTTCATTCTTTTTGTTGGCTAAGCCACTGTGTGTGTGTGTGTGTGTGTGTGTGTGTGTGTGTGTGTGTGTACGCGTCCACATCTTCTTTCTTCATTTGTCAATTGATGGACACTAGGGCTGCTTCCATATCTTGTCTATTGTAAGTAATGCTGCTATAAACATAAGAGTGGCCATTATTTCTTCAGGTAATATTTTGCTCCATTCTCTTCTCCTTCTCGTATTATTGTAAACAACAACATGTATATTGTTTGAAGTGCGTGAAGCTTTGTTGGTTTTCTTATATCTCTTTGTGTGCTTCCCATTGGATTTTTATTCACCTTTTTTCAGGTTCACTTATTCTTCTGGCATCTCCATCTGATTGTTGAGTACATTCAGTGAACATTTTTTCATTTTAGAATTTCACCTTGGTTCTTTCTTTTTCTTTGCTGAGATATGCTTTATTTTTCTCTAATTGAGAGCACATTTTCTTTTACTTCATTAAGAATATGTGTAATAGTAGGCTTTAAAATTGTCTGCTGGTTCCAATACCTTGTTTATCTCAAACTTACATTTGATTGATTTTCTTATGTGTGTGTGTGTGTGTGTGTGTGTGTGTGTGTGTATGTGTATACATATATATTTATATATATGCGTGTATGTATGTATTCCATTTCTTGAGTTTCTCTTACATTGGGCAATTTTGAGTTCTGTTCTTGCCATTATATTATCATGGAGATTCTGTATTCTTTTATTTTTACATCACAGTGGTATTTTGAAGGTGCTTACCTTGACGAGTTCAAATTGTAAATTCTATTTCTTAAGCAGCAGCTTCAGTCAGTCTCATGTCATATTTTTTGTCTTCTGCTGAACTACTTTGAGTCTGTTCTCTGCTTGCATGGTTCAGGAGTTAGTCAGAGATGTGGGTAGAGACTATTTGAGGAGCCCATCTCCAGCCCTTTCCCTTCTGGGATTCCCCTATTTTCTTCAGTGGCCATGATTTTTGTAGGTTCAATATTTTGGCACCTTTGGCCAGAGACAGAGTGGTTTGTCCATCAGTGCCTCCACTTGCACTTCATCCAGTATTCGCTTGGCCTCATCAGAAAGCCAAGGGAATGAGGAATTTACTCTCTCTCGTCACCTTTGAGTATATACTCCTAACCACACTCTGCTGCTGTTTCACCACCAGGGGCCACAGTGCTTTTGTAATATGTCCTTTTTTTTTTTTTTTTTTTTTAAGTTTTCTGTGGGAGATTGTTCTGGTACAATTTTATTCCAAAATTACCAGTTTACTTATCTATTAAAGAGTTTTAAAAATGAGCTGTCTCAAAGGAGACCCTATGAAGCCAAGAGGCAAAATGTCATCATATGTATTCTTTGTGCAAAGTTACCGAGAAGAGTGCAAGAAGCAGCACCCCGTTGCTGCAGGCAACTTCTCAGAGTTTTCTAAGAAGTGCTCAGAGAGATGGTAGACCACGTCTGCTAAAGAGAAAGGAAAGTTTGAAGACATGGCAAAGGCAGAAACGTCCCATTACGGAAGAGAAATGAAAACTGATATCGCTCCTAAAAGAAGTTCAAGGATGCCAAGAAGTTCAAGGATGCCGGTGCACCCAAGAGGTCTCCTTCGGCCTTTTTCTTGTTTTGTTCTGATAATTGCCCAGAAATCAAAGGAGAACATTCCAAACATCCCAGCCTGTCCATTGGTGATGTTGCAGGGAAACTGGGAGAGATGTGGACTAACACTGCTGCAGATGACAAGAAGGCTTCTAATAAGCTGATGAAAAAATATGAAAAGGATATTGCTGCATACTGAGTTAAAGGAAAGTCTGATAAAGCAAAAACAGGAGTCGTCAAGGCTAAGAAAAACAAGGAAGAGAAGGAAGATGAGGAAGATGAAGAGGATGAGGAAGAGGAGGGAGATGAAGAAGATGGTGAGGATGAATATGTTGGTTCTAGAGCAGTTTTTTGTTTTTTGTCTGTAAAGCATTTAAACCCCTTTATACAACTCACTCCTTTTAAAAAAAAAAAACTGAAATGTAAGGCTGTGTAAGATTTGCTTTTAAACTGTACAGTGTCGTTTTTTGTATAGTGAACACACTACTGAATGTGTCTTTAGATAGTCCTGTCCCGGTGGTGTTTTCAGTAGCCACCAGCCTTATATGGTACAGTATGGGGGTTGTAAATTGGTGTGGACATTTAAAGCAGGCCCTTGTTAGTGCACAGCATAAATTAATTTTATACGGGGATAGTTGTTTTTCATCTTCATTTGTCTCTGATGCAGCTTATACGAAATAATTGTTTTGTTAACTGAATACCACCCTGTAATTGCAAACAAACAAACAAAAAGTTGCAGCTATTTTGTTGACATTCTGAATGCTCCTAAGTAAATACAAATTTTTTTAATTAAAAATAAAAAATAAAAATGAGCTGCCTCTCTCCCCCAAAGTCTTTCATGTGTTCTCTCATGTTTACCATTTATGGCCCTCTTCATTCCTTTGTATAGGTCCAAATATCCTATTTGGTATCGTTTTCCTTATGACTAGAGGACTTTCTTTAACATCTCTTTTGTTTTGCTGATAATGAATTCTTTCAGCTTTTGTTTTAAAAAGTCTTTATTTTGCTTACAATTTGAAAATATTTTTGCCTAGTAAAATTTACAGTTCTAGGTTTACAGTCTTCTTTGTTCAGTATTTAAAAAGTATTTCAGGGGGCGCCTGGGTGGCGCAGTCGGTTAAGCATCCGACTTCAGCCAGGTCACGATCTCGCGGTCCGTGAGTTCGAGCCCCGCGTCAGGCTCTGGGCTGATGGCTCAGAGCCTGGAGCCTGTTTCCGATTCTGTGTCTCCCTCTCTCTCTGCCCCTCCCCCGTTCATGCTCTGTCTTTCTCTGTCCCAAAAATAAATAAACGTTGAAAAAAAAATAAAAAAAAAATAAAAAGTATTTCAGGGTGCTTGGGTGGCTCAGTCAGTTATGGTGTCCGACTTTAGCTCAGTTCATGATCTCAACGGTTTGTAGTTCGAGCCCTGTGTCAGGCTCTGTGCTGACAGCTCGGAGCCTGGAGCCTGCTTTGGATTCTCTTTCTCTCTCTCTCTCTCTCTCTCTCTTTCTCTTTCTATGTTCTTCCCCTGTTTGCTCTCTGTCTCTCTCAAAAATAAATAAACATTAAAAAAATATTTCATTGTTTTCTGTCCTGCAAGTTTACTGTCATTGTTAATCTCTGTTTCATTGTGTACAATGTGTCTTTCTTACCTCTTCTTGGTTTTGAGATTTTCTCTCTAGCACTGGTTTTCTGCCATATGCCTTGACATATTTTTTTTTCATGTTTATTCTGCTTCAGGTTTGTTGAGCATCTTATATTTGTGGGTTATAGTTTTCTTAAAATTTCAGCCATTAGTTTATCACAAATATATTTTCTCTCTTCTCTCTCCTTTTGGCATTTCTGGTACACATACAGACTAATTAACGTTGTCCTACTGGTCACTGATAATATCGTCAGTTTTTTCCCAGTCTTTTCTCTCTGTGCTTCATTTTGATAGTTTTTATTGCTGTATACTTAACTGACCTTACCTTTTGTTGTGTCTAACTTGTTCATCTCTTCCAGTGTATTTATCAAATCAGCTGTTATATTTTTCATCTCTAGATGTTTCATTGGATCACTTCTGTATCTTGTGATTCTCTCCTCAACATAGTCATATTTTTGTCTGTCTTCTTGGGCATATGGAGCATATTTATAATAGTTACTGTAAAGCCCTTCTCCTTTTTTTTTTTTTTTTTTTTTTTTTAAGATTTTACTTTTAAGTAAACTCTCCACCCAATATGGGGCTCAAGGTTATGATCCCAGGATCAAGAGCCACATGCTCTACTGACTGAGCCAGCCAGGCGCCTCTCTGCTACTTCTATCCTTTCTATCACTTGAGTCTTTTTCTATAGATTGATTTTTCTCATGGTTATGATTCATATTTTCCTACTTTTTTAATTAATTGTATGCTAAACATTGTGAAATTTATGTGGCTGGCTGGTGGATTTTGTTGTATTCCTTTTAATTGTGTTGGCTTTTTTTTGTTTGTGGCACACAGTTATGTGGAATTATTTGATTCTTTCAAAGCATACATTTAAGCTTTATTAGGGAGCTCAGAAATATTTTTAGTTTAGATTAATTTAATCCCACTCCTAAAGTGATGCCTTCTTGGGATTCTACTCAGCAGTCTGTGTATTTATGAGACATTTTCTCTGGCTGGTAGGAGCACGAACTAATCCTAGTTCTTTGTGATCTTTAAGATATCTTATGTGTACTTTTTTCTTGTGTTTGTTTTTGGTGTTATTGATTGATTGATTGGTCTGGCCTCAGGTAGTTTTATGTCACTCTTTCTTGTTCATGTCAGGGCTTCGTTTAAGATTTGATGGTGGTCCTCTGTAGTGTGTGTGTGCTCTCTCTCTCCCTCTCACTGTCTCTGTGAAGTTTCCTCCTGTTTGTTTTTTTGCTCTGCAAATTTGAGCAACCTTGGCCTCTGAACTTTCGTCTCTTGTCTCCTCAGCACAGTGAATCTTCTGAATTCTGTTTGAGTTGCCCCCCTGTGCTGGTAGACTTATGCTTAGTGATAGTACTCAGCTTGACTTTTCCGTCTCTCTGGGTTCACGGTTCTGTACTGCTTGTTGTCCAACATAGGAAACTATTGTTACATTTCCTGCTCCTGATATTCTATTTGGTTAAGGCAGGAGGGTAAATCAGGTCTCTCAGTTATTACTAAATTACAGCTTCATCAAAATCTGTAACTGTTTCTAAAGCCTTAAAAATACATGGAATGTTATTGATCAAATGAAACATTAGGCTCAGCTTTCCCTACTTTCTGTGTGGAATTTTCAATTTATAAGTGGTGACGTACTTGAAAACTTTCATCATCTTTTCCAATCTCTGTATCAGACTTCTATAGCAGTGTCTTCTAGTGCTTTACGGCCAGAATATACTGAGTGAACTATGTACCATTAGCAACTTTATAGTCAATGCTTAAGTATTTTTAGTTGTAAAAACAGGGCATTTTTTTTTTAAAGGAAACAATTGCTTAGGTACAGGAAAGAATAAGAGTGAATAAAATAATCATGATGAGAATGATGAATTTTTTAAGTACAGCAATAGGAGTAGCTAGGTCACACTTCATTTGTATATAATACAAATACAAGATTGACGTGAAGTGGACTCTTAGATATTATTTTAACACTATGACAGTGAATTGGTGTTACTATGTCTCTAATATAAAGTATACTAGTAATTTAAATAGTTTTTTCTCGGGACGCCTGGGTGGCTCAGTTGGTTAAGCGGCCGACTTCGGCTCAGGTTGGGATCTCACAGTCCATGAGTTCGAGCCCCGCGTCGGGCTCTGTGCTGACCGCTCAGAGCCTGGAGCCTGTTTCAGATTCTGTGTCTCCCTCTCTCTCTGACCCTCCCCCATTCATGCTCTGTCTCTCTCTGTCTCAAAAATAAATAAACGTTAAAAAAAAATTAAAAAAAATAAATAGTTTTTTCTCGTATAAGGTAAGTTAGTTTAAATAATCTTGCATTTACATATTCAAGATCTGGAAAAATAAAGCGAAGTATATTTTATACATTTCTAGAGTATACATTTACATATATAAAAATAATTATTTTTCCTTCACCATTTTAACATTATTAGAAAATATTATAGGGTTTTAAACATATATACTTCAAACCCGTTTTTAGAAACTTATTCAAGAATACATAAATTTTTATTAGATAATAAATACATTATATATTTGGAATAGGTGAATTTTGCTACCAAAATGATTAGTCATCATAAAATCAATTTGACTGACTCGGGTAAATTAAAATCAAAACAATTAATTTAATATTGGACTTAAATTAACTTGATAAACCATTCTTTCTAAGAGTCCAATTAATAGGAGAAATGTAGGCTATATGTATGTAATCTAGTATTTGCAAATTTGACTTGTCATTAATTTAATAGATATTTATTAAACATTTGTATGCTTGTTACTATATACTTCTGAATTGATAATATCAAGAGTTAAACTCTCTTTGATATATTATGGTCATGCTATCTGAGCTTCTAATTTGATGTAGTTTTATGGCTTCTGATGTAAGTGCAGGTATCTGAAAAAAATTGAGATTTGACTTAGAAAAATTGTGAGATATAGGTAGAGCTGTTACCTTAGTGTTTTAGGACTAGAGTCTCTAGAGAAATGCTAGAGAAAGCATTAAAAGATGCTTTCTGTGCGAGGTTATTAGTACCTTACATCTATCAACTCATTTTATCGTCACAAATAACTCTGTGAGGTTGATTCTGTCATTTCCCATATTTTATATATGAGGACAAGGTAACAGAGAGGTTAAATTATCAGATCAAGGTCATATTTCACAGTCAGAATCCAAAGCCAGGTGGCTTGGCTTCAGAACCCATCTTAGACCATTCCCCTTTTTAGAGCCATCCTTCCTGCTTGATGCTTTCTTCCTCCTCCTCTCCCTTAGTGACTTTGGCCCCTTATCAACATCTGGTATTAGCTATCCTTTGGGAGGTATCTGGCCTTGATATAACTATTCTTATGACTTAGAGATGGGTAGAAATGAGGAAGTCCTTAGAAATTGGTAGTAAATTAACTAGTTCCCCCTGGACTTCTAGTCTTCTTGTAAACAGAAAATTCTATGTTATTTATTGTTCATCCAAAACTGTTTGTACTGTTCAGGTAGTTGTAATAGAACTTTCCTATTTGTTCATCTCTTCCCTTTACACTCAGATTCTCATATACTGTGTAACGTTCTGCAACAAAAATGTCCCTATAAACATAATTATTGGTGTATTTGTTTGGGTTTCTTTTGTTCTTGAATTATGTTGTTTTTTGAAACATGCTTAATCCTCTAATGTGAGAAAACTGACATAAACTTTTTAAAATTTATGTTTAGAGAATTGACTGATGTTCCATTGCTATCAAGTGCAAAATTTCATTTTTATAAGTACATGCTGCCTTAGACACACAGTTAAGCTGTACGTCATCTTCCATTTGATGTCAAATGATACCAAAAGTTACCTAGTAAGCAATCAGTGGTTATAGTACAAAAATAATCAAAGGTTTAGTCAATAACTCATGAAGTTTGATGTACTAGTATTGATAAACTAATTAAACAGATCTGCCTGTGTTCTGCCAGCCTACTGGGGCTCTGCTATGATTAGCTTTACAGCAAGGAGTGTTGTAACATTGAATGGAGGTAACTGATCAGAGAATGGTGTAGTCACGGAGCTTTAAGTACTCCCATTTCTGGTCACAGAATGGTTTCAGGGAAACTAGGCTTTCTCTGCACACCTGCAGCCAGTCAGTGCACAGGCCTCTTGTGGTCAATATTGATTGATTCTTATAACAGAACTAGAACAAATTTGGTGTTTTGCAACCTTCTGTGATTTAATATTGTTATGCTTTTTGCTATAACAGGCACAAAAGTCCTTCTCCAATAGTCAGTAATTACAGCAATGCCTGCTAGCTCAGCTGTGGTTCTGAATGTGTCAGTGTTGCCAGTATAAACCCCTGGATATATTCTGGAGTTCATAATTCAGCTTTAAAAGTTGGCTGTACAGTTACTTCATAAATAAAGGTGTTGCTGAGAAATAAATCACAGGAAGATGAGGGGATGGGTGGACTCTAACCTATTTCTTCCAAAACTTTCCAGAGAACTGTAGACTGGGTCTGAATATAATTAATATGAAGAAAGAACATTTTAAATGATTAATTTTTAAAAATCCCACAAGTTAGGGGTGCCTGGGTGGCTTAATCGGTTGAACGTCTGACTCTTGATTTTGGCTCAGGTCATGGTCCCAGGGTCATGGGATTGAGTCCCGTGTCGGGCTCTCTGCAGGGCGTGGAACCTGCTTGAGATTCTCTCTCTCTCTCTCTCTCTCTCTCTCTCTCTCTCTCTCTTTCTCTCTCTCTCTCTCTCTCTCTCTCTCTCTCTCTCTCTATTTCTCTCTCTCTCTCACCTTTTCTCCCCTTCCCCGTCTGCCCCTCTCTCCCGCTTATGCTCTTGTGCTCTCCATCAAAGCAAAACAATAATTTACAAGTTAAAGACTTTTGGAGACAATCTTCTTAATATGCATCATTTCCTCACAGTATGTTGGTGTTTTATCTAGGAATCTATTTGAATTATAACCACTGGTGGAAGTTAGATTCCTGGTATAGCAATCTAATGAGAACAGCCTTAAATTTTTTCAGTATACCACTGGGCTATGATGTTTCATTCAGCTAATTATTGAGCTCTTACTGCATGCCAGCCATTATGATAGGTTCTGCGAATATACAGGTGAATAGGAATGGTTCCTGCATTAAGTAGCCCCATGTTCATCCTAAGATGGATTTGGGAAATATCTTACATGTGTCTGTGTGTTGATTTGGTATATTGAAAATGCTACAAATCAGTCAGCTAGGAAGTGTTTATTGCCTTTTGGCATTGTTGTAATCTTAGGAACTTAAATACCTGCTTGCGAAGAAAGGAATTTTGGGGCAGATTATGGACTGCATTGGGCACTGAGTTTTAATTTTTTAAGGGTTTTAGTTTTGTTTTTAGGACTCTGTCGATCCATTCACCACTGAAGAGTATTTGGAGATAATTTTTTTGTTACTTTCATCTATAACTCTGTCTATATAGTATAGAAAAATGGATTGGTATCAACTTAAAATGGTGTGTGTAGCACCATTTCTTTTTAAAAGAGAAAAACCCCACCAGGATATTTACTCAGATATGGCTTAATGTAGTCAGTATACTTTTAGAAAATGTATGTTTTTATTTTTAAGATTTAGTTGTGTCAGTGGAAGCACCTTACGTGGAACGTAGCCTTAACTTGTTTGTTCTACTTAAACTTCATTTGTAGTTTGGGGTTCTACACTGAAAGAAATATAGACAAATTGGAGTGAGTTCAGAAGAAAGCAAACAGGATAGTGAAGGAACTCAAAACTATGCTGTGTTGGGGTGCCTGGCTGGCTTAGTTGGTAGAGCACACGGCTCTTGATCTTGGGGTTGTAAGTGCAAGCCCCACGTTGGGCCTAGCGCTTACTTAAAACAAAACTATGTTGTGTCAAAGGAAAGTGGAGTATGAAGGAAGTAGTTGTCTTTAAAGAAGTTCATATTGGTTAGTATGACATAAAATATGGCCTGGTGTAGCACTCTTTTTCCTTTCTAGCATCAATTCCAGCTATTTCCAGTTACTTCCCCTCATTTCCTGTGCTCTTTGAACATTCCATAAACTTATAGGTCTGTACTCTGCTGATGCATAAAAAAACTACTCAGGCAGTGGTATCTGAAGATATTTCAGAAGGAAGATTATAGTGTATGAGCTATGTCAGAAGGAAGCAGTTGATGAATTTCGACTCACAATTTAATTTTTATTTAATTTTTCTGTTCATCATAATGCTGTTTTAGACTTAACTGATTAAATTGCCATTTAGAACAGTTGTCAGATACTCCCAGTCTTATGGAGTTTTTATCACATTAAATTGGTATTGTCATACCTTATTCTTACTGAGCTGAAAATATCATGTAATATATATTGGAATGTGAATGTGAATATTACCATACAATCAGAGTTGCGGCTCCAACACCTTTTGATGAGGAGACATAAGTTCATATATATACCATGTAGCTAGAGGATAGAATCCAAGTTCTTTCTAGTATTTTTATCCTTCATTTTGAAAATACTTTTATAATTCAGTTACATTTTAATATAACATTTAAAGAATGTTCTTTTTCTTTTTTAAGTTTATTTTTGTTTATTTTGAGAGCGAGAGAGAGAGAGAGCCAGTGAGGGACAGAGAAGGAGACAGAATCTCAAGCAGGTTTTGTGAGGTCAGCGCAGAACCCAACACGGGGCTCAATTCCATGAACTATGAGATCATGACCTGAGCCAAAATCAAGAGTCAGACACTCAACCAACTGAGCCACCCAGGCGCCCCTTAATATTCTTGTCTGAGTTTTGCTCAGGGATTTTTTTTATTCCCTTTGAGAGAAAGTGTTACCTGACAGAGAACTGGTTCTGAACTCAGGTTCACCTGCTCACTGCTTGAAAATCAGTAGAAGGACAAGTGATGGTGGGAAAGGAAATGTCACTTTATTCAGGAAGCCAGCAGCCTGGGAAGATGGTGGACTCATGTCCCAGAGACCATCTTTCCTGTCCAGGCAAAGCCAGAAGGTTTCAAAGGGGAAGGTTCTAAGTGGGGTTTTGGGGGTTGGGGGTAGGCTGTCTGCAGGAGGAGATGGTGCCTGGGGGAATGGCGTATGTCGACAGGACCCCAAACAGACCTGCTGGCATCAAATATGGTCAGGACTTCTCTTTTGGGAAAGCCTGGTCCTTCTCTCCTTAAGGCCGGTGGTCTGCAGATCTCAAGAAGAGTAGGTTAGTTCATCTCAGGACCAAAGGGACTTAGGTCAGCAAGCAAGGAGTATATAAGCTTGAGGTAAGTTAACCCTCAAGACTTTTTGGAATGTTGTTACAGAACAACGTGTTGCTGTTATAGATTGGATTATCAAAATGCTTATTTCACAAGTTTTTTCTGTTGCCATTCCTCATGCTACAGTATATTATCTTTATATCACAATATAAGCTATGACCAGGTTCAGTTATTTTATTTCACAAAAATTGAGAATGGATTTGGTATACAAAATAATGAATTTTTAATTTTCATTCTGGCTAGGATTACGTGATTTTTTTCTTTTCTTTTTTTTTTTTTAACAGATCAAGAAGTTAGTGTATGTTTACCTGGTCCGGTATGCTGAAGAACAGCAGGATCTGGCACTCTTGTCCATAAGCACTTTTCAGCGAGCTCTGAAGGTAAATAGTAGAGTGAGCCAGCAAATAGCTACAAGATTTGTGCAAAGCTGAAGGTGTGTTATTTAAAGAAGTGGACCAGTAATTTACTAAATGGCGCAGTATTGTTTTGAAAGACTTGAAAGGCCTCTCACGTTGCCCATTCAGTGTCCTCAGAAAATAATATGTATATAACCAACTAGATTTTTCTCTCTGTTTCATTTTCTACATGTTCCTTTATGTTCTTCGTAATCCTTATCATGCACCCAAGAACTCTTCATCACTATACCTAATTGTTGAAAGTGTGCAATGAGGGGATGTGACTTTTTTTTTTTTTTTTAAGTTTATTTATTTTTGAGACAGAGAGAGACAGAGCACGAACGGGGGAGGGTCAGAGAGAGAGGGAGACACAGAATCTGAAGCAGGCTCCAGGCTCTGAGCCATCATCCCAGATCCTGATGCGGGGCTCGAACTCAAGGACCGCGAGATCGTGACCTGAGCTGAAGTCAGATGCTTAACCGACTGAGCCACCCAGGCGCCCCGGGATGTGACTTTTTTTTTTTTTTCAATATATGAAATTTATTGTCAAATTGGTTTCCATACAACACCCAGTGCTCATCCCAAAAGGTGCCCTCCTCAATACCCATCACCCACCCTCCCCTCCCTCCCACTCCCCATCAACCCTCAGTTGGGTTGTGACTTTTTAAAGAGAAAATTTATAGCCTGCAGCGTTGTGTCATTGTGAAACTCTAAAAACCCAACATGTTTAGTAATGAATGATCAACTAGAATTATAACCATTACTTTTCTTGTTCAAAGAAATAAACGTTTAGTTAACTCTTTTTCTTATCCAGTGTTCATATACTGGTTCTTTAAATAGTTTGTGTGTGTGTGTGTGTATGTGTGTTGTTACATTGAATCCTGTGAGCACCTGTTAGCTGTGTCATAGAGATATCTTTGAAATATTAAACTTGAGATTTTGATGCATATTTTTGCACTCTTTCTAGGACCCAAATCAACTAATCCGTGCAAGTGCTTTGAGAGTTCTGTCAAGTATTAGAGTACCAATTATTGTACCTATTATGATGCTTGCTATTAAGGAGGCTTCTGCTGATTTATCACCATATGTTAGGAAGAATGCAGCCCATGCAATACAGAAATTGTACAGGTAGGTTTGTTAATAATACCAAAACTGTTATATGGAATGTTATAGCCCATGGAGGCTTATTTTATCAGCCTTATAATTAGTCTGTCCTTATACTAAGCAAAACCCAGTGACTGTTTTTCTCCTCACATTCTTTAGACATCTTTAATTTTATTTGGTTATAGAGACCCTATCCTGGTTTTTACTTGTGAGCCTGTTAGGACCTGTGATAATGTATAGATTTTATAACTTAAAACTGAATGGAATTTTAATTGTCATTTATGTAGTGTGTCTGTCATGTACACATACACACAAATTATGAGAAACTTAAGATTTTTTTCTGTTCATTATAGGGTAGAATCTTATGTGTATTATCTTTTCAGCTTGCTTTGTTCTCCTTTCTTCCACCTTTTCCATCTTTCTTTCCATTGCTTTCTGATGTTCCCTTCCTTGCCTGATTCTTGTCTAGAGGTATTTTATTGAATTTTAAAATGCTCATTTTGAAATACAGCACCATACCATATTTGTATGATATTTATTAAAATATCATATGATGCCTCGATGTTTGTGGAAAACAAATTGCTTAAGTAAAAGTTATTATCTGTAATAATTTGGTATTAATTTCTGTTGCCAATGATTCCATAAGCTTTTATCAAGATCATTTTGTGGTTTTGGTGTCAGGTTATATGTGTAAGGTGTATGAAAATGGTAGAGGGTGTATTAACACATATTTGATGAAAAAAATAAAACAGATACCAATGAAAGGCAATTTATAATTAAATAAGATATTAGCATATGATGCACACATGCACACAAAGGCCATGATTTTTTAATGTTTATTTATATTTGAGAGAGAGACAGCACGAGTGGGGGAGCGGCAGAGAGAGGGAGACACAGAATCTGAAGCAGGCTCCACTCCAGGCTTACATTATGTGGCTTCATAATGTAAAGATGTAATGAAGTAGGGTTAGGAAAGACTGCTTGGAGAAGGGAGACCGGAGCTAGCATTTGAAAGAATTAAAAGGTTTGTTCAGATACTTATAATGGTTAGCAATAAACTTATATAAGTGTATAAAAAGTAAAAACTCATTAACTCAAGTTAACTGTCGAAGTTATATCATACTTATCACTCATCTTTTCTTTTTACATGCTTGCAGAATAAGATCCAAGCTTACTATGATGGATTAAAAGTCCATCACTGGACCCTGTTTTACCTCTCCAGCCTCAGCCTTTATTCTCCTTGCCTGGAATTGAGTAGCTTGGTACTGGCTATTAGTCCTCTACATAAAATATTTTTATCTTATTACCATCTGTTTAGTCTTTACCTGGAAAATTTTCTCCTTTCTTTAGTTCTAAAGTCAAATTGTTAAGATTCATCCGAGATGTCACTTTTTATAAGAAACCCTCCTCCTGCCTCCATTGGTGCTCTTGTTATTCCTGTAATCCCTTATACATATCTCTGTTATATGGTATGCTTATGTTTGGGACTTTCTTTACTAGGCAGTCTTATTTACCTTTATATTCCCATTCTTCAGCTTCTCAGTAAATGGACAACATTTGACTTACATGTTAGGAAGAAATTATATTGTCAATATTTCAGTGCTTAGAGCTACTAATAGGCATTTCCTAATTTTTTATATGTGTGTGTGTGTATATATATGTGTATATATATATACATATATATGTATATATGTGTGTATATATGTATGTATACATATGTATATACATGTACATATATACATATATATGTATATATATGTATACATATGTATATATGTGTATATATATGTATACGTATACATATATATGTGTATATATATATGCCTTTGCATATATACAAAGTTTTTGGTTTTAGATGTCAGATTTTGTAATACATTTAGTTCATTACTGAACTAAAATGATAACAAAATTCTTATTTGGGAATTCTCTGTATTTGTTTTTGACCGTAGTATATCCATAGTCAACAATGATCACTGTCTTATTAACTTTTTTCCCTCGGTTAAAAAAAGAATTTGTACTTTATCGACTTGTAATTACATTTTTAAGATTTTCCAACTGTTTTTTAGAAGTGAACTTGATATTTATTTATTTTTAATGTTTATTTATTTTTGAGAGCGAGAAAGCAAGCATGAGTGGGGGAGGGGAAGATAGAGAAGGGGACAAAGTTTCTGAAGCGGGCTCTGAGCTGACAGCAGAGAGCCTGATGTGGGGCTCAAACTCACGAACCCATGAGATCATGATCTGAGCTGAAGTTGGAGGCTTAACTGACTGAGCCACCTAGGCGCCCCTGAACTTGATACTGTCTTAATGTTATTAGTATTTGGATTTAGTTAATATGAGCAACTTTATAATTTTTTTTTTTTTTAACGTTTATTCATATTCATGTTTGAGCGAGAGAGACGGAGTGTGAGCATGGAAGGTGCAGAGAGAGAGGGAGACACAGAATCTGAAGCAGGCTCCGAGCTGTCAGCACAGAGCCTGATTTGGGGCTCGAACTCACAAACTGCTAGATATGACCTGAGACAGAGTCGGAAGCTTAACCGACTGAACCACCCAGGTGCCCCAATATGAGCAACTTTAAAGAAAAAGATTAGGACACATTTGGGAGAAAAACATCCCATTTTATTTCAGATTTGTTTTCTGTCTTCACATAATTCTTGCTCTCCTTCCCCCCTAAAAAAATTTCTTAATATTCTTGAAATGATTAGCTTCATTTAAAATTAGAATTAAAGGGAAAAATTTTAATGTGTGTTCTTTTCTTTTTATGTTTTAGCCTTGACCCAGAGCAGAAGGAAATGTTAATTGAAGTAATTGAAAAACTTTTAAAGGATAAAAGTACAGTAAGTGATACCTTTTTTTATATCAAAGTAGAATTTGTGTGTGTGTTTTAAGTTCATTTATTTTGAAAGAGAGGGTGTGTATGCGTGTGCAAGTGGGCAAGGGGCAGAGAGAGAGGAAGAGAGTGAATCCCAGTCAGTCTCCATTCTCTGAGTGCAGAGCCCATTGTGGGGCTGGATCTCATGAACCGTGAGGTCATGACCTGAGCTGAAATCTGAAATCAAGAGTTGGACGTTTAACTGATTGCGCCACCCAGGCGCCTCAGTAAAACTGTGTTTTATTTGTATAGTATAATTTTACTGTACTGTATATTTGATATAAGTATTCTTACTGATTTGAAAATGGTGTAAATATTAATGGGACTTCTTAAAATCCGTGAAGGAAAAAAATGACTTTATGAAGAGAAGTATTACATTTAGAATTTTAGCTTGTTACACGTTTCATCATCAGAGTCTGAAGAAGAACAGGTTGGAAACAAAAATCCTTTCTTTAATCTGTGGCCGAATTGTTGACTGCTTTTAGTGCCAAAGTTTTTATTTCAAACGATGATTTATTAGGATTTTTAAAGGTTGAATCAGCTGGAAACAAATAATTGTTTTAAAATGAAGTACTAAGAAGTATTAAAGAAATACTAAAAAATACCTCTTTTAGAGGAGTATGTTTTAGTATTATAAATGTGTATTTTTAAATATTTTAAATATTAAAAAAATACTCTATGGGCTCCATACTGGGCATAGAGCCTATTTAAAAATATTCTGAAACATTTTCATATGTGCATGACTGTTTTATTTCTGGTAAGAGTGAACTTACTGGCTAATGTTGTCATCTTTTGTGAATGTATGTATCTCTTCCTCCTCCTTTCCCCACTCCTATTCTTTGAGTGTAGTGACAATGAGATCTCATAATAGTGATGACCCATGGGGTCTGTGAGCCGACCTCTGGAGGATCTGGTATCTTCGATGGAGGCTTCTGTACCCACCCCCGCAGCTCACACTATCAAGGAAAAGGATTTCTGCGTGTCTTAGGATGCTGTCATCAAGTAGCATGTGTATCTGTGCATAGCAGCTAATAGAGTAGCCACTAGCCTCATATAGCTATTGTTGTATGGCTTAGCATATGGTTTATCCAGGAAAATGTTGATTGTGCACTTGGGAGGAATGTATAATCTGCTGTTGGTGGGTGGAGTATTTCTGTAGATACATGTTAGGTCTAATTGGTTTATAGTGTTGTTCAGGTCTTCTGTTGATTGATCTTTTGCCTGGTGGTTGTATCCATTATTTAAAGTGAAGTATTGAAGTCTCCTCTTATTGTAGAGCTGTCTGTTTTCTCCCTTCAATTCTGTCACTGTTTAATATATTTAGGAGCCCTGATGTTAGGTGCATGTATATTTATAATTGTTTTTAATCTTCCTTTTGTCGTTATAAATGTCTCTCTATTTCTAATAACACTTTTTGTTTTAAAGTCTGTTTTGTCTATTTATAGCATTTCAGCTTCCTTATGGTTGCTGTTTACATTATATATCTTTTTCTTTGCTTTTACTGTCAACCTGTTAGTAGTTTTGAATCTAATATGTGTCTCCTATAGACACCATATAGTTTTTAATTCACTGTGACACTATGTGCCTTTTGATTACATGGTTTCATCCATTTACATTTAATGTTATTAACATAGTTGAATTTATAGCTGCTGTTTATTGCTTTTCTGTATCCTACCTTTTTTTGTACCTTGTTCCTCCTTTACTACTTTTTTTTTATAAGTAAATATATTCTTTTGAACATTTTAATTTCTTTAATAAGTTTTTCACTATGTACTTTTTTTTCCCACTATGTACTTTGAAAATACTGTATTTTACTTGAAATTATGAGTGGGATCCTAACCCATCCAGCAAATTTTTTTGTGTCTATAATGTAATAGAAATCTTCATTGTATTTCTTCTATACTGTTTGATGTAATGTAGGAGGTAAACAAGTATAGATTTGCCCAATAAATGAAGATAGAAAAGAAATCTGATTCCTATTTAAAAATGTTTATTTAATTTGAGAGAGAGAGAAGAGAGAGAGCATGAGTGTGTGGAGGGGCAGAGAGGAGAGAGAGAATCCCAATCAGGCTCCACATGGAGCCCAATGTGGGGCTCAATCCCATGGCCGTGAGATCATGACCTGAGCCAAAATCAAGAGCTGGACACTCAACTGACTGTGCCACCCAGACACCCCTCTTTTTTGGTCTTCGGTGTGGCATACTTGTTACTCTCTTCTAGGACCCAGATTAGAAATCAGTAGTATGGTTAATTTGGTTTTATTAATAATATAAAAACATTTATTTCTTTGATATGCAAGACATTTGGTATAAACCGTGGAGAATAGAGTAAGATCTATAAGAAACAGATCCTTTATTTTAATGTAATTTACCATGATTTCTCTTGCATTATAGACTAAAAGAAATTTGTTGCATGGCTCAGGAATGAAATCATGAATGAAATGTATATAATGTGTGCATGTCTTCCCAAACAAGATACGCCACAGCTAGAAATTACAGTCTTTGGAATTAGACAGAATTGAGTTTGTCCTACACTTCTGCCCCATGGTAGCTATGTATTAAGCCTTCATAAATTTCAGTTCCCAAATTTGTGTGGCTTGTAATTTCTAATGTATAAAGTTTTATTTGTGTTGAAAGAGCTGTTGTATGTAAAACCTTCATTATAGTGCCTTGTGCTGTAAAAGGGGGTTAAATAAATATTCCAAGTAAGAAATAAATGACACAAAAAGAATGTAAAGGATATATATTTTTTGTAAATTTGAGATAGTCGGTTATTGATTTCTGACCATTTATTTCTAAAATATAGTAGAAAACATTGAGTACTTGTTCATAGTAGGTATTTAATATTTGTCGAATGGTTGTGGAATTAATTTGGTACGTTTTTGCTGATGGTAATTATGGGTTTACTATCATTTTTAGTATTTTGCTTCCCAAGTGGTATACATCATATTCAGTGTTCACGAGCAGATCTTTTGGGGGCTTTGATGGTCTCTTATATGAGGCACTCCTTTTTCCTAAAGTGTTACTTACATGTTTATATAGTTTTTAATTAAAAGGACATCTATATCTATTTTTCTATCTGTATTAAGTGGCAAAGTTTACGCAGATGCCTCTAATTCCAGTACAACAGCCCAGGATTCCTTCTAGCCTCCTGCCTTTTCAGCTTCCTTCTCCAACATTAAAAAATGTGGCTTTCATTATTGACAATATATTTAGTTACTTGTTGCATCCCAAGATGCAGACAAAATGTTTCAGAATTGCTAGCATGTGCCTTTGTGGGAAGTGGTGAGATGTGGACTGCTAATTGAGTTAAATATTGGTTTAGAGTTGTGTTGATATGTAGTCTTCTTTGATGTTACTGTAAATTGAAATTGCTTCATCCTTATATCATTGAACTTGTTATATTGGTGTATAAAAAGGGCTATTGATCTTCTCTATGGTAATTTTATATCCTGCTCCTTTACCAAGTTCTTTTATTGTTTGATTTAATTATTTTATTCATGGTTTATTCTAGAAAATATAATGTCTGCTAATAGAGTGATTTTACTTCTTCTTTTCCAACTCTAATTACTAATTAATTTCTCTTGTGTAATTATATACTTGGGTACTTACTAGTATTAGTATAATATTCAGTAGTAGTGGAGACGGTGGGCATCCTTGTCTTATTTCAGTCTAAAGGAAAGTGTCCGTCATGTGTCTGCGTTAAGTAAGATGCTCACCCTGATGATTTCCTCTTTATCTTTGAGACCTAATGGTTTTAAATGGTGTCTCAGGGTTATTTGATGTGGGTTAGTTTTTTTTCCTGGTACTCATTGAATGTTTTTAAAATGTAGGTTTAGAACATACATTATTTCTGGCAAAGTTTTTTGTTGTTGTTGTTGTTGTTTTGTTTTTTTTAAGATTATAGTTTTAAATATTACTTCTGCTTAGTTGTTACTTTTATTTCTTCAGGGATTTAAATTTTATGTAGGTTGGATCTTCTTTGCCTGTCTTACATTTCAACCACTGTGTTTTGTTTTTGTTTTTTTTTTTTTTCCTACTTTTCTTTAATTCCCCTTATTAAATCTTCATTCAGCTGTTTTCTTGCAGGGGCACCTTGCAGTTTAATCATCATGTCTGATTATTTTCTTCCCCTCTCACTTTCTTTCCTGGTTTCAGTCAACTCCTGTTACATTTCTTCCTGATGTCTTTTGTTTATTTCTTTTCTCTGTTTATGAATTTCTGATTACGTTCATTTTTCTGATCTTCATATGCTTCGTTGAGGGTACTTCATTTTGGAGTGTTGTGTTAGTTTTGTTTTGTTATTAATTTTTTGTGTGGGCAATTTTCATCAGTTGAATTGTTTTGATTTTCATTTTCTGTTTTCAACACTTGTAGATTACTCACATCTTTACATTTTCTTTGGACAGGGTTCGTGGTTTGAGTTTGAGGTAGTTTGCAAGATTCCTAGCACAAGAATACCGTTTCTGACAGAATATCACAGTATGCTTTTTTATTAGATGGCTGTTTTGAGGGAAAGCATGTAGGAAGGGGTGTATGTCCTAAAGTTATTTTGATTTTGTTGTTGTTCTTCTGAATTTCCTCCTCTTATTTCTTTTTTTCTGTCACCTTACATTTTCTAAGGAATTCCTCTTCCTCTACCTCTTTTTTAACTGTTTTCTTTTTGAAATTTTTCTTTTCCAAGACAATCTCATTGAATCTACCCTCCATCTCCTACCCCCTTGAAATTTCTACTTTGTAATCCACTGTGATCCATGAGGAATCTTAGATAGTATTTTTACACTTAGAATACTCTTTCTCCTCCTCCTATTGATTTTAGTTCTTTCTTTTGCTCACCACCAACTTCTTACTGTTTTGGTAAGGGCAGTTTTTTCCTGACTGCCACAGGTCTTTATGAGTTTTTATGATATAAGCATGAAAGATAACTCTGGCATTTAGGGCTTATTTTTCTACTTACATGTAATTTGAAGTTTGGGGATTCTTTGTTTTTAAGTTATGCTTAGGACAGTTTTTCATCTTTGATTTTTCTGGCTTTGGGATGGGAGATTCATGTTTACCTAGGTACCATTAACTTGCTTACCCATTATTTAAATTAATTATGTTTTGAGAATATTTTGTGATAATTTTTTCCTTTGTATGATTACATTCTGTGGTAGAAAGGTTTAAAATATTCTGGTATTTATGCATATATATAGGGATTTTAGCTTTATTATTACTTAGTCTTGTTTCTTGTAATTCTTTGTTGAAGGAAGACAGCTGTATTTCCTCTCTCTCCCAAGGTAGTATCGGTATTGACATTTAAAACAGTAAGAATTCCAAATAATTTTTGTTGAAAAATTTCCCATTTAAGGGAACTAGGTCTGATTTATTTCCACATTTCCAAATTTTTGAAAATGTATTTGTTATCATCAGGAGCTTTTTGGGATTATTATTGTCATGTTGACATTGCTATTGCTGCTGACAAATATCAATTTGTTACAACAGTTACAAGATGTTTTTTACATTATTTCTTTATTGTATATTTCTAGAGTTACTATTTTCATCCTATATTCTCTATTTAACATATCTTGAACACTTTTCTTCTTTACTATATACCTTTTCTGATATTCTATTGTAAATTCATTTTTAAATTTTAATACTTTCTCTGGTTTTTCTTTAAGGTAGAAATCATATTTGTTTAACAATTTAAACATAGCAGTGGACATCTTTTATTTAGAATACCTCAAAAGCAGGGTGGTATTATTTCCTTTTCCTTTCAGGTTAATTGTAAAGAAATCCTTTTCATAGCATTTAACTTTCTAATAGAAAACAGAGTTTCTTAAGAACACAGATTAGGTCATTGCTTACTGGAAAACTTAGTTGTTTATATATATTTTTTATGACAGAGTTTCTCCCTAATTTACTAAATGATGTTTAATGAATATATTGGTAGTTCATAACTAAATTATAGGGGTAAGACACCATTTTATAGGTTATTGATTTAATGTTGGTAAAAGCTTCACTGTAGTGGGCAAAAAAAAACCCCACACCTCTGATTTTGTGCAGATGTTTTATTGTGATAGATCTATTATCCAGCTATTAGAAGATAAATGACTGATCTTTCCCATTTTCCATGCCTCAAGAAAATTGAAATAAGAAGGGGAATATCATTTGGGCTGTATGATTAGGGCAGGTTGGATGGCCATTAATTTAAGAGAAGAAAATCTTGGCAGCATTGGCCAACTTATACCATATTATCAATCAAACCTTGATGCACTTCTTGTGATGACCCAGCACTCTCAGGTTTTTGCAACGTTAATTAGAATTCATGACAAAATAGATGCAAGGAAACGTTTTGTACCCTTCATAATTTTATAGAAAATTTATTGTTATTAGAGGAACCATTTGCTTAGTGTGATTTTTTTCATTACCAGCTTGTCAACTAGCATAGATAATCTGGAGAAAATATGAACTCCATAGATGGGGTGTCACTTTTGTTGATGGTTCATGTAGTTTACCTTGGAGCACAGCTAATGGCTGAAGTTCATAGCAACAGCACAGAAAAACGTGGCAACCAAGGGAAGATAAATGAACCATGTTTATAGCTTTAATATAAAAAATACATAAATGGAAAACTGCATTTGAATTTGATGAGCTCATTGCTAGTTTTGTTGGAGTGATTTATTTTTCACCTTATATAAAAAGCTACTATTGACACAGTGAAATGGAAATTAACTGTGTGTTTTTGGGAAACCAATATTTTTGGTTTTAAAATCTGAGTAGATCATTTTATTTTAATTCTGGAAGTTTTATAGAATATTGAACATTTAGTAGACCAAAATTATCGATTCTGGCATTGGTTAGCCTAGGGTCAGTTTGTTAAATCCATACGATAAAATATCTAAAATGGTCAGCTTTATTTTGTGAAGGTTCTTTTCTTTATATTCTTCCTAATTATTTTTGTTTTCTTAAACTTTATTTGTACTTAAGTAATTAGTTTCTTTTTCCATGTTTTCTGTTAATACTTCAGAATTATGTTGTACCTATAGCTCTTGGTGTAATAAATTTAATACCTTTTGGTAGCTGATTTTTCTTTTAATTGTTTGGTGTCTACTAAACACTTAGAAAAAAATCTGGTAGTGTTAGGCAAAATAACTTGATTTTACATAGTATTTCTTTAATTGAAACTTTGTTGGATTGCTGCTTCAATTTCACTGACTATTGTATTCTAAGCGGTATTATTTATTTTTGTACTTTAATATCCTTTACCAATTCATATGTGTGTCTTAATGTAAGATTGGCCTAAATATAAAATATATACAAGGATAGATCTATTTCACAAATACTAAGTTATTCTATAGTTTGAGGTCATAAACTTTGTTGTTTTTAAGGGATTTTTAAATAATACTAATTCTAACCATTTAGAAATATGATTATCACAGAATATAATTTTTGAAGAGTGATTTATGCAGAAGGTATCAAAATGTGGAGATGAAAACATGAACTTAACATCCTTTCCATATCAATAGCAAATGGGAAATTATATGTATAATACATTTTTTTATTTAGTTCACACAAATAATCAATTCTTTGCTTTTTCGATTGAAGTGCATTCATGCTGGGACCAGCAGGCACCAGTACATGGGCAGGGCTGGAGTCAATAAATGCGGCTTCACGTTTATACTGATTGGTAATTCATAAAATCCCCACAGGACTGGAAACTTGTTTAGCATAATAGCAAGTCTATATTCTGAGCTGTTTTCTTTCAATTGTATTGTTGGTTGCATATTAATAAACTAAATGTCAGCCAAGTAGAGGGACAAACACTAAAAATACGAATATCATTGTATCTAATATTTTTCAAAAAGTACCAGTTCAGTAAGTTACATTTCTATTTAATTGCTTATTTTAAGTCATTGGGGAAATTTTAGACACTAAAATGAAGATCCCTAGTGTTTAGAAAGAATATGATATTAATTTATTTTTTCAACAGTATTACATTTTGGCTAACTGCACATATATCAATGGTACATATATAGAAGTATTTGTATATTATGTATTCTGCTTAGCTTGTATCTTTATACCAAAGATATCTTAATTTTACCACTTTGTATGACAATTACAAAACAGCATTTATGGTTCATTAATTGGTCTTTGAGGGAGCTGTCTTTTGTTGGTAATATATTATTTCAATTTATACACATTGTTATATAGGTTATATAAAATTTTATTTTCTTTGTAAATATTCTTTGTATTTTCTTTGTAAATATATTGGTAAAAATTAACAGGTGGATTAAAATGTTGAAGATTTGAAAGTGTTTTGTACCAGAAACACTTACAAGTTCCTCAAACACTTTAAGATGAATTCATTGTCATTCTCATTTTAAACTGACATGATGTGGTCTTTGTTATTGTCTTGATTTTTCTGAATGTTATGTACTAAATAATAAATCTTTAGATTGGAATTTAGGTTAGCTTAAAAATGAAAAATGTACATGACGAATATGTTGAGTCCATCCATGTGTGAACAATTCATTGATATTTAACGTGACAAAAAAATTGTTGGATTTGTAGTACTGATACTTCTCTAATTGTAATACTTCAGGAAGGTATTAGCTTTTCAGACATGTTACAGCTATAAAAATTCTTTGAGTGACACTTAAAATTTGTTATTTAAACAATCATTTTGTTAATTAAATAACTGAATTCTTTAAACATTCATTGTCATAACACTGATTGTATCTCTGTAATGCCTAAATAGAATCTTTGATGGGGAGGAAGACATTTTTTAATGAGTTACTATTTCTTTCTTTTCTAGCTGGTAGCTGGCAGTGTTGTTATGGCTTTTGAAGAAGTATGCCCGGATAGAATAGATCTGATTCACAAGAATTACCGCAAGCTCTGTAATTTACTAGTTGATGTAGAAGAGTGGGGGCAGGTTGTCATAATCCACATGCTAACTCGATATGCTCGTACACAGTTTGTCAGTCCTTGGAAAGAGGTAAGTGTTGAACAATCTTCCACTTAATGAAGATTAAGAACATGGATGGGCTTTTAAAAATGTGTATAGGAGTAAGATAATAGAAGTCTGCATATTTATGGAGGACTTTTTTTTCTTATGTTCTTTTGGAAAGCAGAAAATAAATATAAATGCAAGGATAATTTTTCGTTATTTTGGTACCGATTGACCTGTTTTTAATGACATAGTGTATAAACTTTTAGCATGATACCTGGCAGGAGGCCCTTGTTAGGAGCAGCAGCGTGATACAGTGTTTTCAGGGATATTGCCAAATCATGGATTTTTTTGCAGTTTGTTGCTTTCATATCTTCAAGTCTCAACTGCTCAAGTGATTCAATCGTACAAGTGGGTAATGTGCTTCTAGCACATGTAAATTTAAGAGAATATCTTGCCTTTAATGGTAAATATTACTGACCTTTAAAGTACTTTTTCCTAGTTTTGTATTTTAAAATGTTTGTTTTCCTTTTTTTCACTTAAGCTAATAGAATTTTAGTAAAATTAATAATTAAATATGCCTTAAAAAGAAGTTGTTTTCTTTGTGCATATTAACATTAGAGGTATACCTACCTAGACACATACCTTCTTGTTACTTTATTGACGATTGAAAAAATTTTACTGCATAGTTTGCAATAGCGATCTCTGTGTGTATATATTTAATATTTAAGTGTAAGTTTTAAGCTTGTTTAAAAAAAGAAATCATTAAGTATTATAAGACTAGCACATTCATTCTCATCTTGTGATATTTCTTTTTTGTCTTTTTCAAAAGCAGGTGGAAGTGGGTGGGAGGGAGGTTGGACAAAATGAGTGAAAGGGAGTGGGAAGTACAGGCTTCCAATTATGGAATGAATAAGTCATGGAGATGAAAGGTACAGCGCAGGGAATATATTCAGTAGTATCATAATAGTGTTGTATGGTGACAGATGGTAGCTACACTTGTGGTGAGCACAGCAGAATGTGTAGAGTTGTGGAATCTCCATGTTGTACACCTGAAACTAATGGAACATGTGTCAACTACATTTAAATTAAAAAAAGGTATAATACTTTTTTAAAAGTAAAATCTATAGTAGATTTTTAAAATCAACTGTGTAAAAAGTAAAAGATCAAAAATCCCCCAATTATGTCATAATAGTTTGTATAGAAACTCAAGCGTAGGGCTTGAGTGCTTACTACATTTCACTTTTGTTATTTAGAAATAAAGGAAGTGGAAAACATATGTAGAATGGAGGAATGTTCATAGTACATACTTTAAGATGTCATGTTAAACTTTCAGATGTTTAAAGAAGTTTAAATGTTTAAAATATTCATCAGTGCTTTTTATGGTAACTAAGTATTATTCATACTAAAAAGTATTTAAAAATTTTTAAAGTGTATCTTTATCCAGAAGACTATCTGTATTACTGACTCCATCTTAATTTTAATATTAAGAAAGTATTTAGGTTATTTAAAATTGAAGTATGTTTTGAGTTATTCATATATAAAAGTCTCATGCCATATAAGACTCTTAAATTGATTGCTTTTTTATATAAAATAAATTGTATTAATCATTGAGCAAAGTAAATTTCTGATGGCACTTTTGCTGGATTAAGCAACGACATGCCAGTGCTATAAAAGTCTTGGCCCTTTCATGTAAATGATAACTTTGACCAGACATTTTTGTTGCTAATGATAGCTTGTTTGATTTCAGCCGGTCCTTTTCCAGAGTGCTCTTTAGATATTTTGTTTTCCTGTTGTAAGGTTATTATAAAGTAATTTTGCCTTATCTAACCACTGTCATTCTTTGATAAGATTTTAAATTTTACTTCCCGGTCACCATCAAATCATTTTCAGTATCTGTATGCAAATGATCCTTTGCTTTGTTATTATGTAGAAATTACAGTTAAAATCTTTCCTTGCCATATCTTCTAAAAATATGTAACAGACTTTAAAATCTCTATTTTTGTAGTTTGTCTATTTGTGTTTCTGTTCCTTGAATTATATTTCATGTTATTTTACATAAAAGTCATGTTTAAAGCTATTTACAAAGCCAGGAAGTTAAATTTTGTACTGCCATATATATTTACTCTTTTGACAGATAATTTGACAAATTGGGGCTATATGTATTCCTTGTGTTTTCACATGTGGATTCTTTGGACATTAATTATTACAAACATGGGATGGAATCCCGTCATTGTCCTGGGTACATTGAAACTGGGCTCAGTAATTTCTTACCTTTGCCACTTACTTGCATTCTGACCTTGGCATTTTCTCTACATTATGTGGTTAATAGACTTAATTCACTCGTTTTCAGATGTGCACCTCAGGTCTCAGGATGCTGTAACATTGCCACAGGAACAACCCCGGGGTAGTGGTGGGGGGCGGGGGGACAGTGGTGCTCTAGACTCTGCAGCTCTCTGGGTTCTTGCTTCTGTTCCAGACAGAGCAGCCTTCATCTTTGTCCGCCCTTCATATACAGCTTTGAATATGGCTTCCTTTGAGAAAGATTCCTTGGCTTAAAGAAAAAAAAAAAAAAGACAAGAAGAAAACCTTACTAAAAATAGAAGATTTCTAAGGGTTTAGGTAACTATAAACATAACTTTTTTTTTAAATTGTACAACGAGGTCAGGCACATGGTGAAATAAAAGCGACGTCGTCCTTCTCATATCATAACCTCTTGGTTGACCCCTTAGAGGCAACTGCTTAATTTCCGTTGTTGTAGTGGTTATAAATTTTACTTTGGATAACATATTTCACTTTATTTGTTAATTTAAAGTGGTATCAGTTGATTCCAAAATAATCAAGATAACAGGCTGTGTCTCTTTGTATACATATGTATTCTGTTCGGTACCAGCAGGAAAGATTTGAAAGGGTCATTCTTTATTGCAGTATTAGAAGCAAGGGATTGTCCAAGATGTTAGACTTTTAGTACAGATACATTTTATAAAATTAAAGTTCAAATGGTTATCATCATTTAGACCATGTTCATGCTTACTCTTTGAGTTAACCCATCTCAGACTTTCTCTGTGGCTTGTTAGAATTCTGTTTCACTGAGCAACTTTTGAGGGAGCAGTCCAAGCACTTGTAGCCTTGGAGAGTTTATGGCTTACACTTTAACTTGCATCCATCTTTTTAGGACTGTACATGGTAATTTTAACTTTAAAATTTGGCAACCTGAATCATGAAGCTGGAAGAAACTTAGGAGGATTCTGCATTTATATCTGCTTTCATTTTTCAGTTCTCATGTTGTAGAAAGCCTATCATGCGGTAAAGAACTGCTAAGAATGTTACGGGATAGAAAGACAAAGTGGATCAGTATGCTAGCATAGTCATTGCTGACTTGTTAAAATCCTTTTTTATCTTTTCACCTTCAGGTCTTGAATGTGTTTTTTTTTTTTTCCATGCAATTAGCAGAATATAAAGGTGGTCATTCTAGCACCTCATCCCCATATACATACAGGCAGAAGTCACTTATATAAATGCTATATGAACACCATATTATGATATATAAAGAGTCATTTGTCTTGAAGTAAAAGATTTTACAAATGAGAAAACGGTCTCACTAAAATTATAGATTAATTTAAAAGTTATTTAAAGGAAAAAACTGCCTTTAAATATTAAATTTATTAAAATCAAAGGGTTTCTCAGATACTAAGATAATATATGAAAAATAATACTGTGATACTTTAAATTTAACAGTTTATTATTTTGCTGTACTTTGTAGTATTTTATTTGAGATAGGACGGTAACGATTATTAGACCCATTTTATAGATGAAGAAACTGAGGCATATAATGTTTAACAACTCATAGAAGACAATATTGCTTATAAAATGTGGAACCAGAAATATAAACAGAGTAATCTGATGCCTGGATCAGATTTATATTTTGATATATATCCTATATATTCTATTACCTCATGACTTTTAATTTTTTTTTTCAACGTTTATTTATTTTTGGGACAGAGAGAGACAGAGCATGAACGGGGGAGGGGCAGAGAGAGAGGGAGACACAGAATCGGAAACAGGCTCCAGGCTCCGAGCCTTCAGCCCAGAGCCTGACGCGGGGCTCGAACTCACGGACCGCGAGATCGTGACCTGGCTGAAGTCGGACGCTTAACCGACTGCGCCACCCAGGCGCCCCTTGACTTTTAAGTTAAAGTATCTTTTTGCTTACTTTAATAACTTTCTCTTTTTGTTTACTGCATCCTGGTTGAAGCCATTTTTGAAGTTTCCCGCCCCGCCCCCCCCCAATCCATGGTGCTTAGATATTGCAGTTAGCTAACAACTATAATTAAATTTGCTTTTCAGAGAGAAAAATCATGTTTCTTGTTGAATTTTTAAAATATTTGTTTATAAACTTGAAAGGTAGCAAAATTATTTTTTTGAGGGATTGAAAATTAGTAGAAACCTTTTTTGAGATGAGCTGATGTAACATGCTTTTGTCAATAAGTTCTCAAATGAACACATCATATACAAACAAGCTTCTTCGGGGCAGAAGAGATTTTTAATTTAGTTTATTTGCATCATTATAGATCAGTATTTAGGCTGTTTATATGTAAATGTATGATTTGAGGAACAATTAAGTGTTGACAAAGTAGATTGCAGTCATATCAATTGCAGTGCATTTTCCATAATTTTTCTAACTGACATCTTTGATGATAAATAGTGGATGCCAAGTCAAAGCCGATTATACAGTGCACTAGGAATTCATGGGGCTGTCAGGGAGAAGACCGATTGACTTTAAATTTACATATTAATGAGAAGATTTGTTAAGAGGGTGCTTGACTATAGAAAATAACAGCGTATTTATAGGGCACGACATTTTATAAATAAAGCTGATGCAGGAAAATGGAAATTAAACCTTTTAGGTTAATAAATTCAAGAGACTGCTAAAATGCATATTTGCATTTTTATTTTCTCAAATTTACCTTACTCTTTACAGTACATGTAGGTTTTTTTTTTTTTTTTATTCTAGGTCAAGTTTGTATAATTTTCAAGGATATAAAATTACTTAAAGATTTTCTTTGTGTCATTCAAGCCTATTATGGGAGAATACTTGAAGCATAAATGTAAACCTCTAATACTAAAGTTACTTTTGTAGAAAAAATGAATTTTAGAAAATAAATGTTATAAAACACTAAGTAAATTTTAAGAGTATTAAAAAAACCCAAAACCCTTTAGTGGTATTAATTATAAACCAAAATAAAGCTCGGGTTCTGGGGCCTGAGAAAGGTTTTTAATTTTATGAATTTAGCTCTTTAACCTTAAACTTTCTCTAGGAGATGACAGTTTTGCAAGAATTATCAATTTTTTTTACTTTCATGATTTAGAACTTCAAACTTTATGTACTCGCGCTTACTTTTTGCATATGAATCCAGCTAATATAATTCTAGTGGCATTATGCATGCCATTTTGAAATTTGGAGTGATGAATTTACTTTTATTTCTCTCAGTATATCTTTATTTCAATTATAAAACCTTAGGTGGGTGTAAGAAAGTTCCAGTTTAGAATTTCGTTTAAAGTATTTTTGAGATAAATTCCTTAAGTTTTTTAGGGACAGCTGTAAAATAAGAACTAATCCGAACACAAAATTCATATACGTAGTTCTTGATTGGCAATTTTCTGAAAATACGAAGGTACTGTGAGAGTCCACCATGTCCTGTCTTCCAGGACCTACATGTTAGAGATTATTTTTTATTCAGTTTTAATTTTCTTTACAAGTTAATTTTCTTTGTAAAATAAATTTTGTATTGTGTCTTACTAATGAACTATTTTTGAATCTCTTGTGTGTTTTAAATAACAGTAGGGAGGAGTTAAGGTAGGATCCGTGCTGTACAATTCAAATACAAAAGTTTTTTGTGCACTTTTTCAGGCACCTATTGATAAAGAGTTCAATATGCAGTTTATTGGGAAACTGTGGACCACTAGCAGATATTGAAATGGGGTTTCCCTCTCTCCATTAGTTATGAAGTATTTATCTTAAAGATTCCTTACTCTTCTTCTTGTTCATAATTTATTTTTGGTTGGATTTTTTAATCCATGAAGTTTCCTTTTTTTTTTAAATTTTTTTTTAATGTTTATTTATTTTTGAGACAGAGAGAGACAGAGCACGAACGGGGGAGGGTCAGAGAGAGAGGGAGACACAGAATCTGAAACAGGCTCCAGGCTCTGAGCTGTCAGCACAGAGCCCATTGCGGGGCTCGAACTCACAGACCGTGAGATCACGACTTGAACCGAAGTCGGACGCTTAACCGACTGAGCCACCCAGGGGCCCCTGAAGTTTCCTTTTGAAAAATATTTTAGGGCACCTGGGTGGCTCAGTTGGTTAAGCGTGGGACTCTTGGTTTTGGCTCAGGTCATAAATCTCAGGGTTGTGAGATCCAGCCCTGCATTGGGCTCCATGCTGGGTGTGGAGCTTGCTTGAGATGCTCTGTCTCCCTCTGCCTCTCCCCCACTTGCACCCACACACGCTCTCACTCAAAAAAAATAAAAAGTAAAAAAACAAAAAATATATTTTAATCTTTATCCAAGTAGACATGTACGTGCTTTAAAAAAGTAAATTACATAATACCACCTGGCTTGTAAGAAACATTTTCCTGTTCCACCCTTCCCCATGCCTGGATTTAGCTACCTCCAATTCTTTTAGACACGTGTGTATTTAACTTTCTCCGTTTCTCAGTAATATGCATATTTTTTAGTAATACGCACTTATTGCTGTTTCTTGATTTATGAATGACTTCCTATTATAGAAATGGAAGATTTGGCATTCTTGTCATATATTATCTCATAGTTTCACTCTGTCCCTATTCCATCTTTGCAATATAGTTTTATTAGAATTTTTAAATAATTGTATATTGTTCATTTAATTATGACTTTGCAGATATTATTTCTGTATAGTAACATTATTAACTCCTTTTTGGTGGCATCAGTATTCTCTTGGGGCTTATGTATTTGAAATGCCATGTTACTTTTATTTTTTAATTTTTACAAATTTTTTAAAGTTTATTTATTTATTTTGACAGAGCACAGCAGCAGGGGAGGGGCAGAGAGAGAGGGAGAGAGAATCCCCAGCGGGCTGCACACTGGCAGCACAGTGCTGGATGTGAGTCTTGAGCCCACCAACTGTAAGATCATCATCTGAGCCTAAACCAAGAGTCGGAAGCTTAACCATCTGAGCCACCCATGTGTCCCGTCTTGTTACTTTTTTACTTGACATCTTGGTTGGATATAATACTGTTGGGTCACACCTTTTTTTCTTCTTCTTCAGAGAGCTCTCCTTGTAGGCACAGATTTTTTTCCTTTGCAGGTGATTTGGTTTTTTTGTTTGTATCCCAGAAAGCTGTTTTTTTCCAACTCTATAAAGATTAGTGAAGCTGCCTCTTGATGCAGATCATTCTATCTGATCTACATATTTACTTCTTCATATATTTTGTAGAATTTTTTGAATTCTTTTCTTTGATGTTCCAAGTTTTTTTTTCTTGCTCCGTTTGTCTTTTATATGCTTCATAAATACCAGTTATGCTATTTTACAGTCTTTGTGTACTCTGTCACCTTTAAAAAAATTGCTTCAGTGTTTGTCTTTTTATTTGCATTTGTATTTCTCAAGTCTTTTTTTTTTTTTTTTTTTTGGTAAGAGCATGAGTGATGGAGAGGCAGAGAGAGAGGGAGACAGAGAATTTGAAGTAGGCCCAGCACAAAGCCCAGTCTGAGGCTCAAACCTGTGAACGGTGAGATCATGACCTGAGCTGAAGTCAGACATTTAACTGACTGAGCCACCCAGGCACCCCTCAAGTCTTTTTGTCAGTAATCTGATTTTCAGCGATCTTATCTGTCTTTAACAGTTTTTGTTTACTTTGATAATGATACTGCTTTGGGTTTTATTTTATTGTGTATTTATTTTGAGAAAGAGAGAGAGAGAGAGCACTCCCACAAGAGAGGGTCACAGAGAGAATCCTAAGCAGGCTCTGTGCCAGCACAGAGGCCAATTTGGGCTTGATCTAATCAACCAGCAGATCACGACCTGTGCCGAAATCAAGAGTCACTTAACTGACTGAGCCACCCAGGCACCCGCTTTGGATTTTACTTATTCAAGTTTCAGTCTTACATTTCCTTTATTATATAGTTTTATCATCTCATCTTTGAACTTCCATTTTCTTGAGTTCATGTTCAAGAACTTGAGAACCTCTTGGAGAATTTACTTTCGATACATAGGGAATATTTTTTTCCAGAATGATTTGTCTTTTGTATTTTTTTTTTTAATTTTTTTTTTCAACGTTTATTTATTTTGGGGATAGAGAGAGACAGAGCATGAACGGGGGAGGGTCAGAGAGAGAGGGAGACACAGAATCGGAAACAGGCTCCAGGCTCTGAGCCATCAGCCCAGAGCCCGACGCGGGGCTCGAACCCACGGAGTGCGAGATCGTGACCTGGCTGAAGTCGGACGCTTAACCGACTGCGCCACCCAGGCGCCCCATGTCTTTTGTATTTTTAATGTGTGCTGTGAATATGTAGCATAGTTATTGTGCTCTTTTCATATTGAATATACTTGGGAAACTCTGGTACAGACATTCATTCTGACACAGTGTGACTTATTAGTTTTGTACCCACACCTAAAGATAGTTTGTTTCTTCCTCTCAGTTTTCAGTTTGAGGTGTGTGTATTTTATGTCATACTCTTTTTTGATTTAGTGGTAGCCTTAGGGCATTTGGGGAAAGGAGTAATTTTGGGGGTAGTAAATTTAGCATCAGCAGAGATTGAAGTTGTTTTTTTAGAATGCCTGAGCAGTTTTTCTGGAATTTTCTTCAATGTTCGTTATTAGTATTCATACCACCTAGTATATTCCTATGGAAAGATATTCTTGATCTTTAAATTAATTCCTGTTATTCATTGCTTCATCCAAGAACTTTGTTGCTCAATAAAGTAGCTGCTAGCCACATGTGACTGTTTTAACTAAAATTGAAAATCAATTTTTCAGATGCATTAGCCACATTTTAAGTGCTCAGTAGTCGCACATGGCTAGTCCCTACTTATTAGATGGTGCTGATATAAAACATTTCCTTTACCATAAAAGTTTCTTTTGGGCAGTGTTGCTCCAGAGTCTTCACTTCTCTCAGGGAGAGCCAGCTTTGTTGTTTACTCTGCCGTGTGCTTCTCTTCAGCACCTATTTTCACCACTAACCCCCCTCACCACCCTACCCACCCATTAGATTGAAAAGATAAGAATCACTCTTCTTTGTTTTCTTCTAAATTTGGGGAGGAGAAGGTTATTAATGAACATTCTCAGGAAGCATGGAATATGTGTTTCTAAAATCTGCTGTTTAAAAAAAGCTTTGTTTAAAAAAAAAAAGTTTATGGGGCGCCTGGGTGGCGCAGTCGGTTAAGCGTCCGACTTCAGCCAGGTCACGATCTCGCGGTCCGTGAGTTCGAGCCCCGCGTCAGGCTCTGGGCTGATGGCTCAGAGCCTGGAGCCTGTTTCCGATTCTGTGTCTCCCTCTCTCTCTGACCCTCCCCCGTTCATGCTCTGTCTCTCTCTGTCCCAAAAATAAATAAACGTTGAAAAAAAAAAAATTAAAAAAAAAAAAAGTTTGTGCCAATAGATTATGACACTTGTTCCATTACAGTTGACTCTTTTTTGCTAGTTTTAATATTTTTATTTTCCTCACATTTTTTATATTGGGAAAAGAGATTGCATTCTCTGTCTTTATTTTACCATCCTTTCCTAGAAGTCTCAAAATGTTCATAGTTTTAAGTATTTTATGACTTTTAACATGTACCAACTGAATTTTAGGAGGAGAGACTTAGAGTTTAAGGAGTTAAGAAAGGTTATTCATTCTTTTGCCCTTCTCTGATATCTGTCTGCTAAGTTTCCTCTTTTCTCTGAGCTTTTTTTTATATTCTCCCATAGATACTTGTATTGTTGTAATGTCTCTTGACTGTATCATCCATTCATTTCCTCATATTTTTCTCTGTGTTTTATTATTCTAGCATAAAGGAGTGGATATAATTAATAATGAATCACCTGACAAGTCACTTATTTACATTTAATTTTGTGATTTTGCTGCTTAATAGTTTCTGTATTCACCTGAGAAAAGATGATTTTCTGTAAACTAATAATGTAATTTGAAACATCCAGTTTTCTTCTACTCTGTGATTCATTTAGTTGTGTCTATGTATAGACTTTAGATGTCTGAGACATATCTTAAAATCACTGAAGTCTTCCTGGAAGTAGCAAGCCTTCAGTAAATTCCACAGTTCTAAAATAGTCACATCAGACAGATTCTGCCAGTGTATTGTTGTCTAGGTGGTGTAGAGAATGCAGCACTGTTAATTGTCTCAAACAGCCACCCCCCATTGAAAGATCTTCCCTGCAAACATTTTCTACAGAGATTGAGCACCTGCATAGTTTTGAAGAAGCCATGTTGCTCTTGAGCCTAATGTAGTCTAGTTAATGTTAATAATTACGTTCCTCCCGTAGGTGATGGGTTTAGGAATGGGCATATAATGCAGTTCTGGCTAATGGGATGTAATGGGAGGCATGAGAAAACTGAGATGTGGTGGGGGTATATGAAAAAGGTGTACTTTCACATAAAAAGCATCAAGACATTTGACTTGCAGTTGAGATATAGTACCTCATGAACTTAAGAGTTTCAGCTTCTACTAATAGAATGCCTTGATTGGGTTAACTCTCTAGAAATGTTTTGCAAAAATCAGCTATCTAAAGTCACTGTAAGACAGCCACAAGTAGGAAAAAACTAGAGAGGATTCTATATACAACAGGCTGAAATTTCAAGGTGTGAGATTTTTGAGTTTGCAGGTTTTTGTCTGAGGTCACTCCTGTAACTCACATGGTAATGGAAAGAGCCACAGCCTTGCTTACCCAGCTGTCAGAGAACAGACTTCAAGACTGGCAGAATACCTAACATTTTGGAGGAAGTTCCAGAGGGTGTGGGAACCACAGAAGGATGAACCCCCTGGAAATGCATGTGAACAGCATCCAAATCCTTGGCTGAACAATAAAGTGGAGATGTATGAGAAAGACTCTAGTGGATGTAGTAAAAAAGCAGCTCCTGGAAGATAAAAAAGCTAAGTGGACATTCCCCTTGCTGGCCACATTAAGACAGACAGAGTTTGGAGTTTGAGATCAGTAGCACACTAGTTATAACAAATATCAATATACTTCAGAAGAATTCAGTACATTGTAAGGAAGACATTTATAGTGTGTGGTTGATCGTGTCCAGAATGTACGTTTAAAAAATCAGTGCACATGAGAAACAAATGAATAACTGCTGCTCAAGAGAAAAAACAGTCAAGTAGAAAGTCACCTCAGGATAGTCAAGAAAAGGCAATTACAGGTAAATAAAAGCAGTTATATCTATGGCCAAAATACTAAAAGCAACATCGGCGTGTGGAATGAATACATGAGGAATCTTAACAGGACAGAAGACTTCATAAGAAAGAACCAAATGGAGGGGCGCCTGGGTGGCTCATTCAGGTAAGCGTCTGGCTCCTGGTTTCAGCTCCTATCATGATCTCAGGGTTTTTGAGTTTGAGCTCCACATTGGACTTTGCCGTGAGATTCTCTCTCTCCCCCTCTGTCTGCCCCTCACTTGCTCGCTTTCTCTTTCTCTGAAAATAAATAAACATTTTTTTTTAAGTTAAAAAAAGAAAGAACCAAATGGAAAATATAGGGCTGAAAAATACAATGATTAAATGAAAAGTATAGTAGATGGGCTTAACAGCTGAAAGGAGGCAGTAAAAGAGTCAAGAATCCTGAAGGTAAATCAGTAGAAATTTTTCAGTCTGAAAAACAGAAAAAGCAAGTGGAGAGTCTGAGAGCCTTGTGGAATAATATCAAACAGAATGAAATGCTTCTAACTGAAGTTCCAGAATGAGAGTAAAGAATGTGAATGAAACAGAATAAATACCTGAAGAAATAAAGACTGAAAATTTTCAAATTTAGTTGAAGGGGGAAAATCCAAGCACACTGATCCAGGAAACTTATCAAATTCTCCAACAAAACAAGTAAAAAGTCACACTTCTATACATCATAGTCAAACTTCTGAAACCAAAAGGGAAAAAGAAAACAATGAAAGAGACAGAGATAAACTGCATTATGTATAGAAGAACAATGATATGGCTAACTGCTGATCAGAAACAGTGGAATCTAAAAAGCAATGGAATATCATCTTTCAATTATTGACAGGAAAAACTGTCAACAAAGAATTCCGTATTGAACAAATCTAATCTTCAAAAATAAAGATGGAATGGATACATTTTCAGATGAACAAAATTGAAAAATTCATACATGGGAAATATATAAGAAATACTACAAGAAATTGTTTAGGTTCAAGAGAACTGGTAACAGATGGTAATTCATAACTATAGAAGAGAATAAAGAATGAAAGAAATGGTATATGTATGGGTAAATATTATAAATTATTCCTTTTCTTTTTTTTCTTTATTTAACATACAATTTTTGTAACACATAAACACACAAATTATCTATCTCTTTGTCTCTGGCAGTCATAGATTGTACTTACGCTTGAACTCTAAACTTTTGTGTACACCCAGGAAGCTGTAACCTTTGCCTACAGTGCCACAAAGTCTTTGTGTAGACGTATGTTTTTATTTCTGTAAGAGTGGAATTGCTGCATTGTGTAATAAGTATATTCTTTTCCCCCTTCTTATCTCCACTTTCCACTCACTAAGCAGTCACTTCTAACTGTTAGCTCTGCATTTGACCGGTTATCCATATATTATTTTTAGAACAACTTGCTTACATAACTTCTAGCAGTGACTCAAAGGATATCACTTAATTTAGGTATATCAATATTTTGGAGTTAATGAAAAATAAGTGGTCCCTTTAAAATTTTCTATTTAAAGAGTTTTTATAACCTAGATTTTTTGCTTTTTAAAGCTTTTAAATTGTTGTTTTCTGGATCCCTATCTACCTTACTTTATCTACGGTATAGTTTTTTTTTTCTGTTTACATTTTAGAGCTCCCCATAAGACTAAAAAAAAACAGAAACTTTACTGATTTATTGCCTCCTCCATGAAATGTCCACAAATACTTCATAACCTCTGCTCTAACCCTGTTCTTCTTTTTCATTGTCGTAAAGGAGAATTACATTTTTCAGTTTCAGTTCAGTAGACATCTACCTTCTCTAGTGTATTTTCTCTATTTCAGGGGTGAAGGTAAAGAAAGAATGAATACATGAGGAGTCATGATTAGTTCTACTTAGGTTGATTTTAATTTTATTTCTTAATTTATGATTGAATGAGGACCACTCTAAAATGTATTCTGCTTAACAAAAAAGCAATTCATATTTATTCCCCATCATTAGATAGGGATTAGTTAGTTTTCAGATGATTAGGACCATTCTTTCTCATGTCTTGGAACCCTACTTAAGTTCCCCATTTGTGACAAGTATATTTTATTTCAGAAAAATTTGAAAAAATGCCTTATATAGATCTAGATTCCGTAGTAACAAAGTTTGGAAACTGCTGCATTCAGAAAGCTTGTTTCTTATGTATTGGAGCTGATCATTTAGTCATAAGAAATGAAAAGTGCTGTGGGCAGTTGAACATTGTGAATTTTCATAGTGGCTCAACAGAAAGTTACTGGGCACAGGTGTTTCTGTAATTGTGATGTATGGGGGCAGATTCAGTGTTCAATGGTCCTCAAACCCACACTTCCACCTGTGTGGCATAGTGGTCACTGGGCTGTGATATAAAACATGTAAAGTGAAGAGCATAGCATTTACCACACGAAAGGAAAAAAGTCTCAACCACTATGCATATCCTGGTTTGTTTTATATAGACCTAATTTTGGGGGAGGGAGATGACTTCTTTTTTTCCTTTGAGAAAAATATTAAATTTAAACTTTTATTAAACGTGACCCTTTTTCCGTAGTGAATGCATTTCTCTGGTAAGGCGTGCTATCCATACTGAATAGCTCATTTAACTAAGCCAGTACGATATTGCTAATCACCTACCCGCTCTGGTCTTGCTAGGCACATCTAACCCAATATCCTAGAGATATACCACCAGTATATTGCTATAGTATCTCTGAACTGAATGTTTGTGTTCCCCCAAATTCATATGTTGAAGTCCTAACCCCTAATGTGATGGTATTTGGAGGTGAGGACTTGGGAAGTAATTAGCTTTATTTTTTTTTAAGATTTTATTAAAAAATATATATATATATATTTTAATGTTTTTACTAATTTTGAGAGAGAGAGAGGGACAGAGTGCGAGCAGGGGTGGGGCAGAGAGAGAGGGAAACACAGAATCTGAAGCAGTCTCCAGGCTCTGAGCTGTCAGCAGCAGAGCCGGACGTGGTGCTCGAATCCATGAACCCCAAGATCATGACCTGAACTAAAGTCGGATGCTTAACCGACTGAGCGACCCAGGCACCCCAGATTTTATTTATTTTAAGTAGTCTCTTACACCCATTGTGGGGCTTGAACTTACATTCCTGATCAAGAGTTGCATTCTCTACTGACTGAGCCAGCTAGGTGCCCCTGGAAATAATTAGGTTTAAATGAAGTTGTGAGGGTAGGAGGTCTCACTGTGGGAATAGTGTCCTTAAAGAGACACCAATGAGCTGCTGCTTTCTTTCTCTGCCATGTGAAGGCCTAATGAGAAGGCAGCCATTTGCAAGGCAGGAAGTAGGTTCTTACCAGGAACCCCAATATGCTAACATGTTGATCTTGGACTTGCCAGCCTCCAAAACTGATAATGTCCATTGCTTAAGACACCCAATCTGTGGTATTTTGTTACTATACTAATACAGCTATCATGGATTGCATGAGAATGTCATGTTGTATTCCCCTGCATAGCTTTTTTTTTTTTTAATTTTTTTTTTCAACGTTTATTTATTTTTGGGACAGAGAGAGACAGAGCATGAACGGGGGAGGGGCAGAGAGAGAGGGAGACACAGAATCGGAAACAGGCTCCAGGCTCCGAGCCATCAGCCCAGAGCCTGACGCGGGGCTCGAACCCACTGACGGCGAGATCGTGACCTGGCTGGAGTCAGATGCTTAACCGACTGCGCCACCCAGGCGCCCCCCCCCTGCATAGCTTTTAAACATGAGGTGATAGTCTGTGTCCACAGCAGATTGTAGATTGTTTTGTCCTGGTACAAATCTTAGATGGTGCTAGTGCCCTCCAGGCTATCACTGAATTCAGAAGGCGAGTGGATATATTCAGTGTCTTTTTCTTGACTACTGTAAATTCCAAGGTAATAAAAGAGAGAAAGATGACAAGATGAAGAATAATGATTCTGAGGTAAAATCCTGGCCCCAGCACTTTCAGTCTGTGAGATTATTGATAAATTCATACAAACTTGTGTACCTCAGGTCTTTCATCTTGTGAAAAAGATGGTGAATACCTGCTTTGCTTACCTCATGGGGTTGTTTTAAGGATCCAGTAAGATACTTGTGAAAGTGCTTTACTAACATCATGGATTACTTCAGCTGAAGTTGCTTTTTATTTCTACTGATTCCAGTGTTACTGGTCACATGTTGCAAAAGTAGATGTTTTTCAGGAATATTTGATTCTTTCATCAATTTTTATATATAAGCAGATTTTACATTATGTAGTTCTTAACTTTTGTCAATTTTATTTTTTTCTTTATATTTTGTTATTCCTTATGAACTGACATAAAGATCATAGTTTGTGTTTATTTCGTAGTAAATCCATTGAGATAAAATGAGCAAGTCTCTCTGTATCCTAAGATCTCTTAAAATCAAAGCTTATATTCGGAGTAAAAAATTGTGGGCTTAAACACTGACTTACTACAGTTTTTGTGGAACATTTGTGTTTGGAGTGTCAGATAAAAAAATAGAGTATTGCTACTTAAGTATAATTTTAACCTTTCTTTATTCCGTGAGTCTGTGTAATAATAGTCACAGTACTTTAAAGATGTATAAACTATGCCTTTATAAATACACTTTATGGAGTAGAAGGTATTTTTTGCCTTCATAAAGTTAATATTTAAAGTAATAACATTTCTTTTTACTGAAAGTAAATATTTTAGACCAGAGTGAAAAGATTATTTTATTCTGATGTTTTTATGTTACCATTTGGTGTGGTCCATACAAAATGAAGGGAGACCTATCTTCATATGAGAGAGGTTCATGTAGTAAATTCAGTGGTTCTTTTTCCCTCCTCTGGTTCTTTTTTAAAATTACCCTCGATTCTTTAGACCAGTTTTAGGTTCATAACAAAAGAGGGCAGAAAATGCAGAGAGTTCCCAAATATAGTTGACCCTTGATAAATACAGGTTTGAACTGCGTGGTTCTACGTACATGTTTTGTTTTTGGTTTTGTTTTTTTTTTTTTTTTTTTTTTGGTAATTACAATATTGTTAATGTATTTTGTCATCCTTAAGATTTTCTTAATAACATTTTCTTTTCTCTAACTTACTTTATTGTAAGAATACAGTATATAATGCAGTATAATGTACAAAATATGTGTTGATTGACTTTATGTTATTGATGAGGCTTCTGATTAGTAGTAGGCAATTAGTCATTAAGGTTTGGGGGAATCATAAGTTAAACTTGGAATTTTTAACTGTGTGAGGGTTCAGTGCCCCAGGCTTTGTGTTGTTCAAGGGTCATTTGTACTCCTTTTTTCTTTATACACTCAACCTTTCCCATTATCAGCATTCTGTACCATGGTGGTACATTTATTACAGTTAGTGAATGTATATTAATACATCAATTATCACACAAAGTCTATAGTTTACATTAGTTTTGATTGTTGGTGTTGCATTTTCTGTATAACATGACTCCACCATTGTAGTATTATAGCAAATAGTTTCACTGCCCTAAAAATCCTGTCCTCTGCCTAGTTGTCCCTCTCCCCTCTGCCAACCCGGCAATCAATAATTTTTACTATCTCCATACTTTTGCTTTTCCTGAATGTCATATAGTTGGAATCATACACTGTGTAGCCTTTCTAGATTGGCTTCTTTCATTTAGTAATACTCATTTAAGAATTCTCCACATCTTTTCATGGCTCTATAGCTCATTTCTCTTAAGTACCATCTGATGTTCCATTGTTTGGATGTACCACAATGTATGCATCCTTCCCACTTGCTGAAGGATTGTTTGCTGTAAGAATTGGTTATTATGAATAAAGCTGGTATAAACCAGCTTTTTGTGTGTGTGATTTTTATGTTGGACTCATTTGAGTTTGAGTTTTTATGTGGACTCATTCGAATATGAACCAAGCAAGGATCTTGATTATTAGATCATTTGGTAGGAATATATTTAATTTTGTAAGAAGCTGCCAAATTGTCTTTGATAGTGGCTGTACCACTATGGCTGTACCATTTTGTATCCCCACTGGCAATGAATTGAGAGTTCCTGTTGCTCCACATCCTCATTAACATTTATTGTGGTCAGTGTTCTGGATTGTGGTTATTCTAATAGGAGTGTAGTGTTATCTCATTATTGTTTCAGTTTGCATTTCCCTAATTATATTTCATGTTAAACTTATTTTTATATGTGTATTTTCCATCTATGTATCTTCTCTAGTGAGTTGTCTGCTCAGGTCTTCTGCTTTTTGAGTTGATTGCTCTCTTATTGTTGAGTTTTAAGAGTTTTTTATTTAGGGGGATTGAAGATGGCAGCAGCATAGGAAAATCCTGAACTCAGCTCTTCTCACAGACACAGCAAACTTATAGCTATAAATAGAATAATTTTCCTCTGAAAAGAACATGAGAACTGGGTGTCTAACACTTCCACAACAAAAGACAAAAGACACATATTAAGATGGATAGGAAGGCCAAGACATGGCCTCACCCATGACCCTGTCCCAGATGTGGTGACACCGCAATCAGGAAGGTCCCCCATATATGAGATTCTCCCTTGAGGAGTATCCCATTTTGGGCACCCTAGCCCTAGGGGCTGGCACCAGAAAGACAAGCCCCCAAAATAATCTGGTTTTGAAAATCAATGTGGACTAAGACCAAAAGAATCAAAAAAACTGTAGTGATCAAAGAGCTATAGGGAAGAGAGATGTTGCTCTTAGAGGGCTCAGTTGCAAACCATACCTGCCCTGAGATCAAGTGCAAAAGCAACAGTTTGCTAGTGCATACCATAAACAAGGGAGACCCACTTATTCATTTTATTTAAAAAAAATTTTTTTTAATATTTATTTTCAAGACAGAGTGGGGAGGGGGGTGTGGGAAAGGGGCAGAGAGAGAGAGACACACACAGAATCTGAAGCGAGCTCCAGGCTCTGAGCTGTCAGCACAGAGCCTGATGTGGGGCTTGAACTCAGGAACCGTGAGATCATGACCTGAGCCAAAGTCAGACACTTAACCGACTGAGCCACCCTGCCACTTACTCATTTTAAAGTGTCTACCAGAGAGATAGGAATTCAGGGGTTTTATCTGGGGATGGAAGTGTTAGTGGATAATATTTTTGCAATCTCATCTTAACTTTCTGGTGATAGAGCAGACGGACATTGTTCTTGGTGCTCTCCCTCTACTCAGGTACCATTGGAGGGAATGCTCTGTCCACCCTGGGCTGTAACTAGGCTATGCAGGCACCCCACACTCTGCTCACCCCATTAGCACCTAAGGTGCAATAGTGCCAGGCAAGCATTCTCACCCCCACCCTCCATGTGCAGTATTCCAGCCAAAACTGGGCCAGACTAAAGCCATTAGCCTTGTTCACCCCAAGTAGAGACTGAGTTGTAACTGGGGTGATCTAGCAGCTTGAACTCTGCTCACCCTACACAGTGACTGAGCCACCCCCAAGTCAAGTGAGTGTTTCCAACACTGACGTCCCTGTGCAGCAGCCACAGCCCTATCAGTGGAAAGCCAGTGGACACATGCAGCCTATGTAAATGATGCCTATAAGAGTGACTAGCTCTGATCGCCAGATGGCTATTACATCTCTGATCCACATGGGACAGTTTATACACATGACCAGTCATCAGACTGAGATAGCCATTTCCCTTAACATATAGAAAAACAGATATGGCAAAATGAAGGCAAAATGAAGAAACAGGAACATGTTTCAAACCAAAAACAAGGTAAATTCCTGGAGAAAAGACATTAATGATATGGAGATTAGCAACCTACCAGATTAATAATTCAGAGCAGTGGTGATAAAGGTGCTCACTGTTCTCTGGAGAAGAATTGACAAATACAGTGAGAACTTCAACAACAAGATAGAAAATGTTAGTACCAAACAATTTATAACTTAACTGAAAAATACACTAGACAGGTCCAGCTGCAGAATGGTTGAAAGAGAAGTATAGACCAGCAAGCTAGAAGGCAAAGCAATGCAAAACAGCAGCCAAAGCAGCAAAATGAAAAAAAAATTAAAAGAAGTGAAAATACCCTATGGGACATCTCTAAAAACATCATGCAGAGTAACATTTTCATTATAGGGGTCCCAGAAGGAGAAGAGAGGGAAAGAGTCAGAAAAATTATTTGAAGAAATTATGCCTGAGAACTTCTTTAATCTGGGGAAGGAAAGAGACATCTAGGTCCAGGAATCCCAGAGAGTAACAAGATGAACACACTGAGAAACATAATTAAAATGGTGAAAACTAAAGATAAAGAGAAAACCGTAAAACCAGCAAGAGAAAAGCAACACATTATAATAAAGGAAACCCTGTAAGACCATAAGGAGATTTTTCACTAGAAACTTTACAGGCCAGAAGGGACTAGTTTTGACATATCCAAAGTGCTGAAAGGGAAAAATTGCCAACCAAGAATGTTTTTAACTCTGTAAGGTTATCACTTACAATTGAAAGATAGAGTAAGACCTTTCCAAATATGCAAAAGCCAAAGGATTTCATCACTACTAACCTGGTCTTACAAGAAATGTTAAAGAAACTTCTCTGAGGTAAAAAGAGAAGGCACTAATTACTAATAAAATATACAAAAGTAAGAATCTCTCCAGAAAAAGTAAATAAATAATAATGGTTGTGGATCAAACACAAAGTAAGTGCAAAGGTTAAAAGACAAAGTAGTAAAATTAATTAAAGATACATTAACTAGTTAAGGGATACCTAAAATAAAAAGATGTAAAATGTGTCAACAGAAATTTTAAATGCTGGTAGTAAAGTATAAAGCTCTGGAATGTGCTCAACATTAATTTACTCTCAAAAGTGACTTGCATACATAAGCTATTATATGGAAGGAGTGCCTGGGTGGCTCAGTAGGTTAAACTTTGGACTCCTGATTTCAGCTCAGGTCATGATCTCATGCTCGTGAGATTGAGCCCTGCATTGGGCTCCATGCTGGGTGTGGAGCCTGCTTAAGATTCTTTCTATCTCTCCTTCTTACTCTACCCCTGTGCCTTCCCCTCTGTAAAAAAAAAAAAAAAAAAAAAAGATATGGGAATCTCATGGTAAACACAAAGAAAAAAACTTAAAGATACACAAATGAAAAAAGAGAATGTAAATATTAACACTAATGAAAGTGATCAATTTAACAATTCTCAAAGAGAAGAAAGGAACAGAGAGGAACTGCAAAATCAGAAAACAATTAGCATAATGGCAATAAGCACATACTTGTTACTAATTACTTTATATGTAAATGGACTAAATTTTCCATTCAAAAGACATAGTGTGGCTGAACAGATAAAAGCACATGACTCTTCTGAGTGCTGCTTATAAGAAACTCACTTCTCTAAAGATATACAGACTGAAAGTGAAAGGATGAAAAACATATGCCATGCAAACTGATATGAAAAAATGTTAGTGTAGTAGTACTCTAATATCAAAACTAAGCCACAAAACAAGTCTCCATACAATTAAGATTTTAATCATAACAAACACCTTTTCTGGCCACAATGGTATGAAACTAGAAATCAATTACATGAAGAAAACTGGGAAAAACACAAACATGTGGCAACAAAACAGCATGCTACTAAACAACCAGAGGGTCACTGAAAAATTCAAAGACCAAATAAAAAAATACCTTGAGACAAATGAAATGGAAACTCAGCATTCCAAAATATTTGGAACAAAGCAAAAATAGTTCTAAGAGGGATGTTCTTGGTAATACAGGTCTACCTCATTAAAAAAGAGAAATTTCAAACATTCTGCATTTAAAGGAACTAGATAAGAACAACATCCAAAGTTAATGGAAAGAAATAATAAAGAGCTGAAATAAATCAGAGACTTTAAAAAAATAGAAAAGATCAATGACCTTAAGAGCATGTTCTTTGAAAAATTAAACAAAAATCAACAAACTTTAGCCAGACTCATCAAGAAAAAAAAAAAAGAGCCCAAATAGGCAAAATTAGAAATGGGAGAAATTACAACCTATGCCACAGATATACAAAGGATGACAAGAGAATATTATAAACAGTTATATGCCAACAAATTAGACAACTTACAAGAAATGGAATTTCCCTAGAAATAATCTTTGAAGACTGAATCATGAAGAGATAAAAATCAGAATAGATCAGTCATAAATAATGAATTGGTAATCAAAGACACACAAAAGTTTAGGTCCAGAAGGTCAGAAGATGTCACAGGTGAATTCTTCCAAACATTGAAAAGAGAGTTAATACCTGTCCTCCTCAACTTATTCCAGAAAATTGAAGAGAAAGGAGAACTACCAAATTTATTTAATGAGGCCGGAAATACTGTGATACCAAAACCAAAGATACTACAAAAAAAGGGGGGGGGGCTGTATCTGTGTTGAATGTAGATGCACAAATCGTCTACAAAATATTAGCAAATTAAATTCTAACAATATATAAGAGGCTTATAAAACCATGACCAAGTGGAATTCATTTTAGGGATGTAAGGATGGTTTAACAAATTAATCATTGTGATACATACCACATTAGTAAAACAAAGGTTAAAATTCATATGATCATCTCAGATGCCGAAAAGGCATTTGAACATATTCGAGAACAATTTATGATAAAAACTCTCAACTAAGTGGGTATAGAGGGAGCATACCTCAATATAATAAAGGCCATAAATGACAAATCCACAGCTAAAATCACACTCGAGGGAAAATCTGAAAGCTTTTCCTCCATGATAAGGGCAAGATGCCCATTCTTGCCACTTTTATTCATCATAGTATTGAAGGTCCTAGCCACAGCAATCAGGCAAGAAAAAGAAATAAAAGACATACAAATTGGAAAGGAAGAGGTAAAACTGTCAGTACTGCTAATGACCTGATATTAGATAGAAAACCGTAAAGGCTCCCAAAAAACTGTTAGAAGCAATAAATAAATTCACTAAACTTCCAGGATACAAAATTAATATATAGAAATCTGTTGTTTCTGTACACTGTCAATGTGCCAGCAGAGAAATTAAGACAACAATCCCATATACAAATTCATCCAAAAGAATAAAATACCTGGGAATACGCTTAATCAAGGAGTTGAACAACCTCTACTCTGCAAAGTCTAAGACATTAGTGAAAGAAATTGAATATGGCACAAATAGATGTAAAGATATACTCTGCTCATGGATTGGAAGAATTAATATTGTTAGGTATCCAAACTACCCAAAGCAATCTACAAATTTATTGCAATTCCTATCAAAATACCAGTGGCATTTCCCACAGAACTAGAACAAATAATCCTAAAATTTGTGTGGAACCTCTGTAGACCTTCAGTAGCCAAAGTAATCTTGAGAATGTAGAATAAAGCTGGAGGAATCATGGTTCCTGATTTTAAACTATTATACAAGCTATAGTAATTAAAACAGTATGGTACCGGCACAAACACAGACACATCGATCAGTGATACAGAATACAGCCCAGAAATAAACCCACACTTTCCTGGTCTATTAATTCGTGACAAAGGAGGCAAGAACCTACAATGGGAAAGAGACTGTCTCTTCAGTAAATGGTGTTGGGAAAACTGGACAGCTACAAAAAAAACAAAAAACAAAAAAACCTGGGTCACTTTCTTATATCATATACAAAAATAAGCACAAAGTGGAATAAAGACTTAAATGTAGGACCTGAAACCATTAAATTCCTAGAAGAAAACATATGCAGTTTGATATCAGATGCAACCATATTTTGGGATGTGTGTCTCATCAGTTAAGGGCAACAATAGCAAAAAAAAAAAAAAAAAAATAAAAGTACTACATCAAACTAACAAGCTTTTATACAGTAAAAGAAACCATCAACAAAAAGAAAAGGCAACATAACTGAATGAGAGAAGATACTTGCAAATGATATATTTGATAAAGTATTGATATCCAAAATACATGAAGAACTCAATTCATGTCAACAGTAGTAAAACAAAATGCAATTAAAAAATTGACAGAGGACCTGAATAGAGTTTTCCAGAGTGATACATATGGCTAACAGGCACATGAAAAGATACTCACTGTCAGTGATCCTCAGGGAAATATAAACAAAACCACAATGAGATACCAATTCACACCTGTCAGAATGGCCATTAGCTAAAAGAAAGAAATAACACATGTTGGTGAGAAGTGCAGAAGAAGAAACTCTAATGTACTATTAATGGGAATGTAAATTGGTACAGCCACTGTGGAAAACAGTGTAGAGGTTCCTCAAAATATTAAAAGTAGAATCAACATATGTTCCAGCAAATTTCTCTTCTGAGAAATTTATCCAAAGAAAATGAAAACACTAATTCAAAGTTATATCTGCACCCCTAAGTTCATTGTAGTATTGTTTACAATAGCCAGTTAAGTAATCTAAAAGTGAATCAATCTAAAAGTGTGATCAGCGGATGAATGGATAAAGATCTCTCTCTCTCTCTCTCTCTGTCTCTTACACACACACACACACGAGTGAAATAATTAGCCTTAATAAAAAAATGAAACCTTGCCATTTGTGATAACATGAATGTACCTAGGGAGTATTATGCTGAGTTCAAATAAGTCAGACAGAGAAAGATAAATACTGTATGATTTCATTTACATATACAGTGTAAAAACCAAAACAAACAAAACAAAACAAAACAAACAGGCTTATAGATAGAACAAACTGGTGGTTGCCAGAGAGAGGCAAGTTTCAGGGATGGATAGAATTGGTGAAGGGTATTAGGAGGTAGAGACTTCTAATTATAAAATAAGTCATGGGGAGGTAATATAAGCATAGAGTTTGTAGTCAATTCTACTGTAATAAGTTTGTGTAGTATGAGGTGATCATTTTGTAAAGGGTAAAAATATTGAATCACTATGTCATACACCTGAAAATATGGTATTGTATGTTAAGTACAAATCAGTAATAAAAAAAGCCTTTCCTGTTTTGGACAACAACCCTTTATCAGACGTGTCTTTTGCAGTATTTCTCCAGATCTGTGATTTGTCTTCCCTTTTTCTTGACATTGTCTTTTGCAAAGCATATATTTCTGATTTTAAATAAATCCACCTTCATGAATTACTTCTTTTAGTGTTTTATCTCAAAGTCATCACTGTATCCAGGTTCATCTAGAGTTTGCATGTTATCTTTCAGAATTTTACAGTTTTTTGTTTCTAATTGCCTGTAAACCTATTTGAATGAGCTTTTGGAGTATTAGGTTTGGTTCTAGCTTCATTTTTTTTTTTTTCATGTAAATGTTCAGTTGTTCTAGCAACATTTGTTGAATAGACTACCTTTTTCCCCATAGTATTGACTTTTCTCCTTTGTCAAATATCAGTTGACCCCACATGCATGTGGGTCTATTTTTATGTTCTCTGTTGAGTCACGTTTATCTGTCTATTTCACTAGTAATGGATTGCCTTAATTACTTTTTACTTTTATATTACTTGATTATAGCTTTATAGTAGATCATGCAAACTCACTTTAAATTTTTAATTATGAAAAAATTTAAGAATCACAGAGGTAGCCATCAGTCCATTGGATACCCCTGTATGCATCATCTAGTCATCATACTCTTGTTTTAATTTTATCCCCCTTTCCACTTCTAACTCTCCTAAAAGAGAGTTAAAGTTTTTTGTTGTTTTTTTTTTTTTGAGCTAGGGTTCAGGTTGAATGTCTACTTTTTTTGGAAGATAGAGAAAGTCTATTGTGATACATAGTTTTATTTTATACACACACACACACACACACATATTGTAAACTCAGGAAAATGTAGAATTCATTTATAGATACAGCTTTATAATACTCATTTTATGAATTTTATCACATACATTTTATGTATTTGCTTCTTGATAACTAGGGCTTTTTTTTTTTTTTTTGAGTCACCTAAATAGTTTTTCTTAGGAAAGTATCCTTAATTCTTTGTCAGTTGTTTGAGATGCTCATCACCTTGGTGCTTTTATGGAAATAACATTTCAAGTCTCCAGTACACATTCACCTGATATTAGCAAAGGCATTATTTGTTCTTCTGTAAAAACACCTGATTTTTCTTTCTCATGTATTTTTTAGTTATTTATTTATATAACTATGGACATAGAGATACTTATTTTATTCTGTGGGTGATAAGCTAATACTATTATTATTTATTTTGTTGCCCAAATTTTTCAGCTTTGGCCTCAGGGAGTTTGTTTGTTTAAATTATTTTTTACTTTCTTCAATTTTGGAACCATTCATTTTCCCAAGGTGCAAAAGAACAGGTTTTTAAAGGTTCATTGATTTTTTTTTAATATAAGTCAGATTTCTTTGAAATGTTTCTATTTTTTATAAGTCACTTCAGCAACTTATTCAAGTAAAAGTGAAATTACTCAATGACCATGTGGTTTGAAAAATTGCCGACATAAACCACAATATAAAATGATCTAATTACCATCCATTAGAAACCCATTGTGGTAATGCATTTCTCCAGGCTCAATAGAAATAATATATATAATAAATCCTCTTTTTTTAAATCATACTGATGTAAACACTTGAAAAAACACATTTCTGTTGTCCTGTTCCTTGACAGAGAATGAAAGATACAATATTTTCTTTTTTCTTTCTAAGTTTTACCTTTAATTATCTGTATATCAGAAAACCAGATTATTAAGATGGTTAACATTATATGTATAATATACTCTGAATAAGGACTTGAGGATAATTTTTAAAGGCTTCATAATAGCCCCCTCAGTTATGTAGGAGAGGCCTTTCTACTTAGTTCTAAATTCACAGATGCATTACATAAATGTATTCATAGATGTATTACATAAACTGCTTCATGTCAGTTTTTAGATAAGAAATATATTAGAAGGTAAAGAATAAGTTACAAAAATTAAACAATTTGACTAAAAAATTAAAAAATAGAAATACCATATGATCAAATAATTCCATTACTGGGCATTTGCCCAAGGAGAATGAAAACACTAATTCATAAAGTTATATGCACTCCTGTGTTTGTTATAGCTTTATTTACAATAGCCAAGACATGGAAGCAATCTGAGGGTTCATTGATAGATGAATGGGCAAGGATGTGTGTGTACATACACACACACATAGAAATACTATACTCTCGGGGCGCCTGGGTGGCTCAGTCGGTTGGGTGACCGACTTCGGCTCAGGTCATGATCTCGCAGTTTGTGAGTTCAAGCCCCGGGTCAGGCTCTGTGCTGACAGCTCAGAGCCTGGAGCCTGCTTCGGCTTCTGTGTCTCCTCCTCTCTCTACCCCTCTCCTGCTCGCTCTCTCTCTCTCTCTCTCTCTCTCTCTCTCAGTAGTAAATAAACGTTAAAAAAATTAAAAAAAAAAAAGAAATACTATACTCTCTTAAAGGATGAAATCATTTCATTTGTGACAACATGGATGGACCATAGGTTATTATGATAGGTGAAATTAGATTGACAAAGACAAATACTATATGATTGCATTCATATTTGAATCTAAAAAAAACAGATGAACAAACAAAGAAAAAGTAGAATCTGGCCTATAAATACAGAGAACAAATCGATGGTTGCCAGAGGGGAGGAGAGAGGAAGGAAGATAGGCAAAATGTACCAAATGGGTTAAGAGGACCATGAGATAGAGGTTTCCAGTTATGGAATGAATAAGTCCCGGAAATAAAAGGCAAAGCATAGGGAATATAGTTGGTGATATTGTAATCATGATATATTGGTAACAAATGGTAGCTGGAATTGTGGCGAGGGTAGCATAGTCAAATCACTATATTGCATACCTGAAACTAGTGTGATGTTGTGTTTCACCTATACCCCCCAAAAACCAAAACAGTGCCACTGTTCTATTTTTTTTGAAAAGATTTTTTTCATTGAAAATAGATACTACAAAATAAAAAATTTCTAAGTACTGCTTTCATTTTTTTTTTTTTTTTAATTTTTTTTTCAAAGATTATTTTTGGGACAGAGAGAGACAGAGCATGAACGGGGGAGGGGCAGAGAGAGAGGGAGACACAGAATCGGAAACAGGCTCCAGGCTCTGAGCCATCAGCCCAGAACCCGACGCGGGGCTCGAACTCACGGACCGCAAGATCGTGACCTGGCTGAAGTCGGACGCTTAACCGACTGCGCCACCCAGGCGCCCCTCTAAGTACTGCTTTCAAATACGCATGGAAATATTTAAAGTTTATTATCTGGGCTGTTATCTCTAAGCACAAATTTTCCTCTTTCTGATCTGTTGAAATTATGACAAATGTAAAGTTAGTCAGATTTCAAAAGATTGCTGTATTAACTCTACAAGTAGTTGCTGAAGTTGTAACACCTTATGTCATAATGATATTAAAAAGTGAATTTCATTTTTCTATAAAAGATAACTGTTGAATTCCGTTTCAGACTCTCGATCTTATTCACTCAATTTCTTGAACGTATTATCCATAGTTATTTTATAACCATGTTACATTTTTGTCTATTATCTCCGTTTTCTCTCTTCTCTGTTATTTATTTATTTAATTTAATTTTTAACATTTTTTATTTATTTTGAGAGAGAGGAAGAGAGAGGGAATGCAAGTGTGAGCAGAGAAGGGGCAGAAAGAGAGACAGACAGAGAATTCCAAGCAGGCTCCGTGCTGTCAGCACAGAGCCCGACACGGGGCTCAAATTCAGGAACCATGAGATCATGACCTGAGCCAAAACCAAGAGTCAGATGCTCAACCATCTGAGTCACCCAGGTGCTCCTCTGTTTTTATATTTTTTCTTGATTTATATTCACATCATTGTGTCTTTTCTTATATGCATATTTTTAAAAGTTTGTATTTTTTTTAATGTTTACTTAGGAGACAGACCCAGTGCGAGTGGGGGAGGGGCAGAGAAAGAGGGGGATATAGAATCCGAAGCAGGCTTCAGGCTCTGAGCTGTCAGCCCAGAGTCCTACGTAGATTGAACTCACAAACTGTGAGATCATGACCTGAGCCTAAGTCAAACATTTAACCTACTGAGCCACCCAGCTGCCCCTTAAAAGTTTTTATTGAAGTAGAAATATGTGATGTACATGTGGCAGAAGCAAATGGCTTTATCAGGGAATAAAGAAAGAAGTTAAGAAATAGAAATTACAGATGTATTTCAGAAGCCCCTCTTTCCCCACTTTTTTTTTTTTTTAGCGTTTATTTTTGAGACAGAGAGAGACAGAGCATGAATGGGGGAGGGTCAGAGAGAGGGAGACACAGAATCTGAAACAGGCTCCAAGCTCTGAGCTGTCCGCACAGAGCCCGACACGGGGCTTGAACTCACGGACCGTGAAATCATGACCTGAGCCGAAGTCAGCCACTTAACCGACTGTGCCACCCAGGCGCGCCCCCCCCCCCCACTTTTTACTTAATATCATGTTTGCCTTTTGAAATGGAAACAGAATCTTTACCCTGAAGGACATTGTCTTTTCTTCCTTCCTCCTTTTCCTTCTTTACTTTATGAAAATTGTTGAACTAATTTGAAGCTTTAGATGATGAATTTTGGTTTGCTTGTAGAATATTACTGGGTAAGGGTATCAACAATCTGATTTGCTTTATCATTTCAGTTATGGATTGTGATAAATAAAAACTGGGCATTAATTTTAGCATCTTTATTCTCTAAAAGACTCTCAGGCTTTTATTTGTTTATTTATTTATTTAGCTTAATTAATTAATTAATTTTTAAGACTCTCAGGCTTTTAAACTAAAGAGTTGGGAGAGTTATTAGGACTTTGCTTTTGGGGGGATCTTGACGTCCAGTTTTTGTTTCTGTATTTTTGTGAGTCTCCTGAAAACTCTACTCAGATTCTAGGCCTCTCAGCCTCCTATTAGGTAATAGCATGTGTTTATATGGTTTTAGGGGAAAGCAATTGCAATTCTCATTTGGATTTCTGTATTTACTACTTCTGGGTCTTGCCTACATAATTCATCCCTGTTCTTTTAGCTTGTTAGTACCTTCAGATATGTTTCATGTTTTCACCCTAGCTTTTCTAGTTCTTACTAGAAGGGTTTGTTTCATATTGCCTATTCAGCCATTATTAGAAGCAGAACTCTATAATCCTGTATTACCTGTTTTAAAAAAGTGATCTTTAGGGGCACCTAGGTGGCTCAGTCAGTTAAGCATCCTGCAATTGATTTCAGCTCAGGTCATGATCTAATGGTTCGTGAGATTAAACCCTTTGGGCTGTGTGCTGGCAGCCTGCTTGGGATTCTCTCTCTCCCTTGGTCTTTCTCTGCCCCACTCCTGCTCATGTGCACTTACTCTTAAATAAACTTAAAAAGTGATCTTTAAAGACTTTATTTATGATGAAATTTTTGTTACCAGAATTTGGGACTTCTTTTAAGTATCTCTATCTAGCATTGATTAAAGTTATTTCACTGTAATGAATTCTCCAAATAGTACATCATGGTCAGAATGAAGCATTGCACAAGAGCTTTATGTTATATTTGTAAATTCTCAAATACAAGACAATTTCTTTTCTGAGGGAAATTTTGGAGATAAAGTTTTCTTTATATTTGGCAAGTTGGGATATTTGATTTGAGGATAATGGTTGGGTTTTTTTTTAATTTTTTTTAACGTTTATTTATTTTTGAGACAGAGAGAGACAGAGCATGAATGGGGGAGGAGCAGAGAGAGAGGGAGACACAGAATCGGAAGCAGGCTCCAGGCTCCAAGCCATCAGCCCAGAGCCCGACGCAGGGCTCCAACTCACGGACCGCGAGATCGTGATCTGAGCCGAAGTCGGACGCTTAACTGACTGAGCCACCCAGGCACCCCTAATGTTTTTTTTTTTTTATGTGGTTTCTAGAAAGAAAATTTCTTTTTATTTTATTTTTTTAATTTAAAAAATGTTTTTTGAGGTGGGGGGAGGGGCAGAGAGAGCAGGGGCACAGAGGATGCAAAGGGGTCTCTAGGCTGACAACAGTGAGCCCAGTCTGGGGCTTGAACTCATGAACCGCGAGATCATGACCTGAGCTGAAGTCAGTTGCTTGATCAACTGAGCCACCCAAGTGCCACCAGAAAGAAAATTTGTTAACCAAAGCAGTGGTAATAGCTACTATTTGAGTGTTTCATATGCACAGGGCATTGTGTGCCTTGTATAATCTCCACTAAACGAATCAATCTTTATAAACATTTTTATGACAGATACTTCTTTTATTCCCTTTTATAGACAAGTAAATGAAGACAAGGAGAGGTCAAGTAATTTGGCATGGTCATAGAGCCAGCACTGTTAGAGAAGTGGTATGATGTAGTATATACCCATTTTGGTTGTATGCACCTAGCTTCCATTCTTTTTGGGCTAATGTCTTTTCTGATGGATTGAAAACCGGTGAAAATATAGCCAGCAGCAGCACATATGCAGATATAAATTATTAGAGATTGGTTCCCATTCTGTGTGGAAGCGCTGTCTTGTTCATTAACCTCATAAAAACATCAGCCCTTCATTTATCAATTAAGCGATGCAAATATGTCTTTTATTAAAATAATATAATTGAACTTTAATAAACTGTGTTAATTAATAATGAAGGAGACATGAAATGAGTAAATACTTAGTGAAAGCAGCTTTTTATGTGCATGAGGATTTTGGTAGCTAAAGGGTGTTAATACAGCATTTTCATCATATATCAATTTCAAGTAGAGCTTGAACGTTTGATTAAAGTTGACTAAAGATGGTAGGTGAGTGCTTATGCTTAGAGGACATGATTATTTGGGTATCATTATATTAGTTTACTAATGCACTTAACAGAACTGGTTTGGCTTGGAGCTCCATAAAGGAATAGTCATTCAAGTCTGGCCTTGATTTAAGAGTATATCACCTCTTTCTTTTTTTTTTTTTTTTTTTTTTTTTTTTTTTTTTTTTCAACGTTTTATTTATTTTTGGGACAGAGAGAGACAGAGCATGAACGGGGGAGGGGCAGAGAGAGAGGGAGACACAGAATCGGAAACAGGCTCCAGGCTCCGAGCCATCAGCCCAGAGCCTGACGCGGGGCTCGAACTCACGGAGCGCGAGATCGTGACCTGGCTGAAGTCGGATGCTTAACCGACTGCGCCACCCAGGCGCCCTATCACCTCTTTCTATAAGTGGCCTGAGGTGATTACTGAAAATTACTCACTTTACCCAGAAAACCCTACAAAGTCATGCAGATCAAGAGATTCAAGTCTTCGTGTTCACTTTAAGAACACACATGAAACTACCCAGGTCATCAAGGGTGTGCATATCCAAAAAAGCCACCAAGTATCTGAAAAATATCACTTCACAGAAGCAATGTGTGCCATTCCATCACTACGATGATGGAGTTGGTAGGTGTGCCCAGGCCAAAAATAGTGGGGCTGGACACAGGGTCGCTGGCTTAAAAAGAGTGCTATAATTTTTACTGCACATGCTTAAAAATGCAGAGAGTATTGCTGAGCTTAAGGGTTTAGGTATAGATTGTCTGGTCATTGAACACATCCAAGTGAACAAAGTCCCCAAGATGCAACATAGAACTTACCGGGCTCATGGTCAGATTAACCCATACATGAGCTGTCCCTTCCACATTGACATGATATTTACTATAAAAGATCAGATTGTTTCTACACCAGAAGAGGAGGTTGTGCAGAAGAAAAAGACACCCCAGAAGAAACTGAAGAAACAAAAACTTAGGTGCCAGGAGTAAATTCTGCATAAAATAAATGCAAATTTAAAAAAAGAGTACTTATTTCAATTACAGTCCTCTCTTTTTTTTTATTTTCCTCTCTTTTAAAGGACTGGGAGAGAAGTAAAATTGACTCTCAAACAACACAGGTTGAACCATGCAGGTCAATTATACATAGGTATTTTTCAGTAACTGTAGTTCAGTCCTGTATGTGTATTTTTTCTTATGATTTTCTTAACATTTTCTTTTATATAGTTAACTTTATTGTAATAATACAGTATGTAATACATATACAAAGTATATGTTAATTGATTGTTTATGTTATCAATAAGGCTTCAATTAACAGTAGGCTATTGGTAGTGACGTGTTTTGGGAGTCAAAAATTATACTCAGATTTTCAACTGTGTGTGGGTCATTAAACCCCATGTTGTTCAAGGGTCAACTTGAAGTAGTTTATTTTGAATTGGGCATTCAAATAGTGAAGTAAACAGTCAACAAAACTAAAAGGCAGTCTATGGAATGGGAGAAGATATTTGCAAACGACATACCTGCAAACTCAGTTAAGTAACGGGCAGAAGACACGAATAGACACTTTTCCAAAGAAGACATCCAGATGGTTAACAGACACATGAAAAGATGCTCAGCAGTGCTTATCATTAGGGAAGTACAGATAATGTTACAATTTCTAGTTTACTTTTGAAGGTGGGTATTTAAAAAAAACTCCTTTTGTTTCCAAAGAGTTCTTTGTTGATGTCTGTATTAGTTTGCTAGATCTGACATAACAAAATACCAGACTGGGTGACTTGATGAATCCATTTATTTCTCACATTCTCATAGTTCTTCTAGGAGGCTGGAAGTTAAAGATCAAGGTGTTGGCAAATTTGGTTTCTACTGAGGCATCTCTCTTTGGCTTGCAGATGGCTGTCCTGTTACTATGTACTCATATTTGTTTTTTCTCTGTGCCACCATTGGTGTCTTCTTATAAGGATACCAGTCCTATTGGATTAGGGTCTCACCCAGATGGTCTCAGTTACACTTAATTACTCCTTTAAAGGCCCTAGTTTAATGTATAGTCACTTCCAGAATGAGGTCTTTGACATGTGAATTTGGAGGGTGAGAAGTACAGTTCAGTCCATAACAATACCTTTTGCCCCTTTTTAAATTGAATTCATTGTGGGTTTTTGTTTTTCTTTTTGTCTTACTGTTGAGTTTTGGGAGTTGTCTTTATATTCTGGATACTAGTCCTTTGTCATATATGTGGTTGCAGATACTTTCTGCCGGTCTAGAATTTTTTTATTCTTCTTTAGAGGGTTTTTCATGGAGCAAGAGTTTTTAATTTTGATGAGATCCAAATGTTCTCTGTTATTGACTGTGCTTTTGGTGTCAAGTTTAGGAACTCTTTACTTAACTATATAACTTTTAAAAACTGTTCTGCCATGTTAAAGTAAAAATGATTAGAGATCACAAAAATTATACATTTTCTTTTGCCGCGGGGAATTTGTGAATTTACAGAAAGAACATTCACTTGGAAGAATAGAAGCAGGTTAGTCGTGAACAAAAGAAATTTCTAGGAGATGGTCCTTCATGGGTTTTCCTCATTTTTACAGCTCATCTGAGTAAAAAGCATTGGTAGGTTTTATTTTGGACTATATTTTAAGGATGTTCATATAGCAAGCAGCCTTGAAAAAGAGAGAGACTGTTTCCCTCCTGGACAAGGTTAGCTTACCTGGTAGCATCATGATCTGCTCGGTTATCCCAGCTAGGAATTTGGGGCATCCTCATTAAGTGTTTCTATTTCTTCCTTCACATTCACTCAGTGCATCCTGTTGATTTCAGCCTCTGAGTAGTTATTAAACCTATCTGACATTTTCATCCTTATCGCTGATCACTCTGATTCATTACCTCATCCTCTCCAGTGTCATTTCTATATTTCTGCTTTCCAGATTTTTTTCTCTTTGTCTTTAGTTTTCAGAAGTTTGACTTAATATGTCTTGTTATGGATTTATGTCTGCCTTACTTAAGCTTTACTGACCTTATTCAGTCTGTAGTTTTACTACTTTTGCCAAATGTAGGAATTTTCCAGCCATTATTTCTTAGAGTACTTTTTCAGCCTTTCTTTCTTTCTTTCTTTCTTTCTTTCTTTCTTTCTTTCTTTCTTTCTTTCTTAAGTTTATTTATCTTTGAGAGAGACAGAGACAGTGTGCAGAGGAGGGGCAGAGAGAGGGAGACACAGAATCCAAAGCAGACAGCCATTGTTTCTCAGAGTACTTTTTCAGCCCCACGCTTTTTCTTCTGTTTCCAAGATTCAGATGACAAGAGATGTTATTTTGCTATAGTTCCCTAGGTCCCCAAAGTTCTGTTTTTAAGTTTTGTTTTTGTTTTTTTCTTTGTCCTCAGTCTGTTTTTTCGCTGTTGTTCAGATTGGGCCATTTCTATTTCATTATGTTTGAGTTCACTGATAGTTCCTTTTTTCCCTTAATACTGCTTTTGATTGTAGTCATTGTTTAATTTTGATTCTTGTGTTTTTCTTTTTTAAAGTTTACTTATTTATTTTTAGAGAGGGAGAGAGAGAGAATCCCAAGCAGGCTCCACGCTGTCAGCACAAAGCCCGACATGGGGCTTGATTTCACCAACCGTGAGATCTTTATATATTCTGTTTCTTCAGATTTTAACTCTTTGCTAAGACTTTCTGTTTTTTCATTTGTTTTAGGAATTTTCCTCGTTGCTCATTAAAGCATTTTTATGATGGCTGCTTTAGAATTTTAATCAGATCATTCTAATATTCCTATCATTTTAGTGTTGGCTTCTACTGGTTATCATTTTTCATCCAGTTTGAGATCTTCCTGGTTCTTGGAATGATGAATAATTTTTATTGAAACCTGGACATTTTGAATATCATGAGATTCAGGATCTTATTCAGATCTTCTGTTTTAGCTGGGTTTGTTTGATACTATTTCATTAAGGAAAGGTGGAGTGCGTGCCGCCTTCTTACTGCTAATCATGGTAGCAGTCCGGGTTCCCCACTCAGCCTCCATTGATACCTCGGGGAGGTTGCACTCGCTGTTACTGTGGGTAAATGGGGGATTTCTGGCTGCTTACTAATTCTCTCCTGATTGCTCTCAGGCGGGGAGGGATAGAAATGCCTCCTTGTTCCCCATGTTTCCTGAGTAGTGTCCTTGTTACCACTGGGTGGTGGTGCTATAAATCTTGAGTGTCCTCAGTATTTTCTTACACTAGCTCAATAGGGAGGGTTGAGGTCATTTTGTTCTTGATGGGAGGACTTAGATATGCAAGTAACCTGCTTTGTCTTTATTGACACCTTGGGGATGCCTTGTTATCTCCTGGTGGAGATTAAAGTCTTGGGCTGTGGAGGCCTTTTTTGACATCACCCCAGTGGGTTGATTGAGGCATCTCATTACAGCTCGGGAAGTTCCCATGTCACCCACCCAGTAGGGGTGGGAATGAGGCCTTAGTTTTTTTTCCCTCTATCAGTAGCTGTACGAGAGCAGTTATTTTCTGAAAAATTTTGTCGTGCTAGATTTTCTTTTTTTGGTCCTTTGGCTACAGACAGTAGGCTTTTGGAGGGTTTGTTTCATCTGTGCTTGGCGTTTTTGGGTTATCAGCTTCTCTAGCACTCAGCTTCTTTGATATATGACTAAAAATGAAAATCCAAGGAACTTACTGTTGTTTCATTGTTTGGGTCATGGGGTCCATATCTAGTCTTTCTTCTCTCTTCCTTTCCCTGCTTAAGTTTGTTTCATATGTAACATCTCCAGTTTCTAGTTGTACATAGTGAGAGGAATAGGAAAAAGTACATCTACTCCCATCTTTTCAACAGTAGAAAGTGTGTTTCAGGTAGTACTTGATAATAGAAATTACCTGTAAACAATCGTTGGATTAGATCGAGGTGGATATTATTGTCTTTGTATGCTTTTTGTTTGTTTGTTTGTTTGTTTTTAAGACTAAATGCCTCTAGGCAGATTTTATTGGCAGAGATACTAATGCATTCAAATTAAAAGTACAAGTCAAAAATATAGAATCAACCTCTGGATATATATAGGTATCAAACAGAGTTTTTCCTGACAACACAGAGACTTGCTACTTAATCACTCGTTTTTAACCTGTCAAGTTTTATTGCGATTTCTTTTATGTGTGCTGCAGTTGAAACACTTCTCTTTATTCTGACCCTTTGATCCAGTTATACACTGACTGATAATGCATGGCAATAGTTTTCAGGTTTTAGGTAGTCTCATCTTATAAGCTTTGTTAGAGTCTCATGTTCAAGTTTTGCCTTTGGTCACCTATAGATATATCTGTGAGGATTTAATATTTTCAGAGGTTTACTATGTAATATAAAAGAAGTATTACTATGTAATATAAAAGAAGTATTATCTATAGCACTAAAAGACAGTTACATTGTTATAAAAATCAAGGCCTTTCTTTTATACAGGTAGCATAGTATTTTCAAATCTCTTTAACAGTAATATTCTTCAGTAAAATACTAGAGTAGATGGTAAAAAGAAAGTTTTCTTTTATTTGTTTCTTATAGGAAGACGGTTTAGAAGACGATGAAAAGAATTTCTATGACTCTGATGATGACCAGAAGGAAAAGACTGACAAAAGGAAGAAGTCATATACTATGGATCCAGACCATAGACTTTTAATTCGGAATACAAAGCCTTTACTTCAGAGTAGGAATGCAGCGGTATGTTAAACCTTACAAAAATCATGGGTTTGTTTTTTTTTTTTTTAAACAGTGGTTAAAAGTATGTAAGTTCAGTAAACAAGTCTTTATTTTTTAGTGTGCTACTGGATCATTTGTTTGTTTATTTGTTTATACATCAAAAATCAGGCTTTTATTAGATTACTTGGCTTGGTAGTTATATACCTACTGGACTTCATTTACTTTTTTGTGGTTTTGTTAATTGGCTTTTCCTAAGATGTTTCTCAGTGGATTGGAAGACTGCATATTTCTGTTACTTGGTTGTAGTTGAGAGCACTTAATCTGGTATCAGTCCATAGTATTTATATGAACCTTGTAAGAATTTTTAAGAGGCTAACATAGAAAAAAGCTCCTAGCATAACACCACATCCATAATAAATTTTAGTTGGTAGGGTTGACTAACAATTAAAAATCATCTTCATTTGAGTCCTGAGCTTGTTTTATTTTGTTTTACGTCTTCTTATTTTAAATATACTTTATATTTCAAAACAATACATGTACACAATAAAAAATTAGGAAGTAGGGACTAGCAGAAATTTAAAAAAACTTAAAATATCATATTCCAATCATTCAGAAATCACTGTATAATATCTTGATGCATTTTCTTCCAGATCCTTTTTCTGCATAAATATATGTATATTCACATGTGCGTATATCTACACATATGTATTTTTTAAACTAAGATAAAAATCATACTGCATATAGTACTTTTTAATCTTTTTTTCCCTAGTCAGTCCTCTCTATTTCAGTAAAATTTCATCTCATTTAATGCCAATTTATCTTAAATTATCTTTTATAAATAGATAATCTAAACCAGTATCTCTTGCACCTGGTTGTTATTGTTCTTAAACCTCTCAAGTCTTGCAGAATACTCTTCTGGGTTTTCTCTTTGCTTCTTTTATAGTGCTATTTAATTTTTTCTTCTGTACCTCTGTTTTACCTGTTAACTGGAAGTTATATCTAAACGTTAGATGGAGTCAAGTAAAACATTTTCTTAATATTTTTTAATTAAAAATGTTCTTAATTACTCTGTTTAACTAGTAAAAACTTAGAAAATGTGGAACTGTACTTGAATTACTTTAAGTTTTCTGATGCTTGTGAATTTAGAGCTTAGAGTTTTGTATATATATCCTAGTAATCAGCAGAAGTTTTTCTCTTATACCTCAATTTAATTTCTATATCACTATTAAATAACCATACACAGTAATAAAAAATATTATTTTGTAAAATATGATTCTGTTTCACTGAGCCCAGCTTGGCCAGCTTGTATTTAAGTAGCTGTAACTTACCACCCAAAACCATTCTTCATAATTGACTCACTGTTTAACTTTGCCTTGGGAATTGATTTTATAATCCAAATACTTACTGATCAAAAATGTTCTTGAATGGTAAAACAAATAGAAGTAGCTTCTATTTCTTGTCCCAATATGTTTTGATTCCCTGCTTACTTGATTGTGTACCAAATGGACACATTTCCCTTTGTGTCCCAGTATGTTTTGGTGTCCTGCATATTTGATGCTGCCAAACACATGTAAAGCCTGGCTTGAAGGATTGCGAACAGATTTCTTTATTTTAGCCCTGTTCTCAGTTAAAGGAGAGACTTTGAGAATTTTTTTTTCAGGAAACTTACTTGGTCAGTGCTGTGTAGATTGAATTGCAGGCATGGGGCACTGGAAACAGTGTTGGGAGGCTGCTCTAACGGTCTAAATAAGGTGATAGTGGTATCAGTAGTTAGGAATAGAAAAGTGCTTATAGGATATACTTGTATCATGAATGTACATCATGTAACTGTACAAGGCCTATCCAATTTGTATGTTTTACTTATTTTGGACTTTGGAGATATGGGAACTTCCCTCTTACAGAGCTTTTACAAATTAGACTACAAATTTCAAATTCTGGTTACAGAAGAAACTTTAAACTGTTAGATTTGTAAATACTGGGGGAGAATAAGAGTATGTAGCCCTTGTGGGCTTGAGGGAGTGCCCTAATTAACATATGAGAGGAGATGACATGCTAAGTGGCATCTAGAATCTTAAAAGCCTTGACATACATAGAAAGTATGGTTTATCTTCTTTCCAGTAGCATTTGGCTTACTATTTTTAACAGAAAATGACTTAATTATTTCCTGTAAAATACGTGAAAAGAAAGCTTCAGCTTTTCTGTTATATACTAATACTTATTAGCCAGCTGTATGCTTTAATATTTTAAAAATATTTCTTTATTTTTGAGAGAGAGAAAGCATGAGTGGGGGAGAGGCAGAGAGAGGTGGACAGAGGATCTGGAGTGGTGTCTGGGCTGATAGCACAGAGCCCAATAAAGGGCTCGAACTCAGGAATCGTGAGATCATGACCTGAGCCAAAGTCGGATGTTTAATCGACTGAGCCACCCAGGCGCTCCTGCTTTAATATTTTTTTTAAATGACTATCACCTATTTTAGATTAAAACAGTCATTAATTGAGATTTTATTTTATAAGATTTTAAATTCTGGAGAGTTTGTTCTGTAACTAGAGTGTATTTGTGGATCATAACTGAAGAAATAAAATATCCTTAAACTCCTCAAATTCCCAATATCTGAAAGCTATAAATCAGTCTTATAAAAAAAAGTACAACAATGTGCCAAACAACAGTGCATTTAGGACTCTGAGAACTGTATTTTTAAAATATATTTCTTAATTTTAGAAGGAAATTCTTTATCTCAAACATCCTCAGGTATTGTATGCTCTTTAAGCATATGTAAAATCCCTGCTATGTATTTGTTACTACTTTATAGACTAAGCAGAAGTAAAGTAGTAGTGATATATTTTCTGAGCTAAAGGCAAGATGATGTAACTATTTCTGCATTTGTCACAAGTAAAGCTGGATAACTTTCCAGTTTGGACTTTTGATGTCTAGATCTAAGTGTAGAGGCATGTAGGGGAAACATTGTACTCTTATATTTTATCACCCTTATAATGGCTTTGAAGCAAAGACTATTTTTAAGGTTCTGCATTTTAGAGAAAAAGAAGATCATTTCAAATGCTGTTTTGGAGGAATTGTTTTAATAGAATTCGTTTAATTATAACTTCCACATACTGATTTTTTTAAATTTTCAGATTGTTAGTTTTGTCCTAAAGTATCTGGGCTTCATTTGGAAAGGCATGCTTACCACTTTTAAAATATTCCCAATTTCAGAGCAGAAGCAGCAGTATTAAGAAGAATAGGGGATTTGGAGTGCTGTATCAAGCTTTGCTTTGTACTGCCAAGCAGACTTTGGGTAGTTCATTTAACATCTGTTTTCTCATAACATCTATTTTCTTTTCTGTTCTCTCCTCTGTATTAGTTTCCTAGGGCTGTCATAACAAATTACCACAAACCAGGTGAATTAAAACAACGGAACTTTATTTTCTCACTTTTTAGTAGGATATCGAAGGGTTGGTTCCTTCTGGAGGCTCTAAGAGAGAAACTGCTTTTTGCTGGTGTATAGTGGATGCTAACAGTTCTGCATTCCCTGGCTTACAGATTCTTCCCTCCGATCTCTTCCTCCAATGTTCACACTGACTTCTCTGTGTCTGTCCTTTTATGTCTCTACTAAGGACACTCACTGGATTTAGGGTGTACCCTAATCCAGTGTGGTCTCATCTCCATCATTATCTTAATAATATCTGCAAAGGTTTTATCTCCAGGTAACGTCATATTCTGAGGGTAGACATGAATTCTTGGGAGAACACTCCTCAGCCTGCTTCAAAGGGTAGCAACATATCCATCTTACTTCACATGGATTTTGCTGGAGTTAAACAATTTGTAGAAATGTACTCTGAAACTGTAGCAAATGTACTCTGAAACTGTAGCATGCTCCCGTGTTCATAGCTCTTGTTTTCATACTTTATCTTTTAGGTGGTTATGGCAGTTGCTCAGCTGTATTGGCACATATCACCAAAATCTGAAGTTGGCATTATTTCTAAATCACTAGTGCGTTTACTTCGTAGCAATAGGTAGGACGTGATTTTATATGTTATTTCTTTTGTATTCCTTCAAAGGTAATGTTTGAATAAATGTCATCTGTCTTTCAGACATTTATTACATGGTTCTGTATTATATCAATAAGATTTCATACTTAAGGGATCATGATTAAAGCCTTTACATAATTTATCTCTAGGTTAGAGATAAATATAAAATGTTTTTAACCTCAAGCCCAAAGAGATTGAAAATGTTTTGGCAAAGATTAATATCAGATTTTTATCATTTGTTTACTATGTATTAAGAATTATAACATTGTTTCAGCTACTTACCTTACCCTGAATATTTTGTTAATAATTAGTTAAATTTAAAATTTTTTTTCAGTGAGTGCTTACCTCTACTAATAGAGTTGGGCGGGGGGAAGACGCATATTTATTTTTGTCTTTAACGTGACTTCAGCACCATAACTATTTAGCCCTGGGCTGACTTCTGCCATTCCTTAGTGAGGTCCTTTGTGTTCCTGTTCTTTCCTCTTCTTTTCCTTTTTATCAGTTCAATAATTTTATTTTCTACAGCCAGCTCAAAGGTTATCAGAGGATCTGGAATGCATCTTTCACATGAAGCTTTATACCAGATTCATTTCTACCTTCATGTCTTAGCTATTTGGACATAAAAGAACATGACTTTTTTTTTTTTTTTTTACTCTATCTTTTCACTCTAGTCATAATTCATAATTGAGTGACACAGTGAGCATCTTACCAAGAGTTTATGTTAATACCGTGGTTATGTTTATTCCCTTAGCCCTAAGAATACTTTCCTTGCATGTGTTCAGAGCAGCTACAGTATTGGCTTTACATCTTAGGAGTTACAGGATTATAAAATTGGTTTTTAATTTTCTAATGATGAATCAAATCTAATTAATCAATAATTTATAGGAAAAATGTGTTTAAAAAGAAGATATTTAAAAGTATCTAAAATTTACTAAAAACTTTTTAATATTCAAGTTGAATGCAATATGAAGCTTATTGCTGTTTTTTTTTCTTTAATATACTGTTTACATAAAGATACGTAATTGGAAAATATATCCAGTAAAAATTCTCCTTTAATTTCTAGGGAGGTGCAGTATATTGTCCTACAGAATATAGCAACTATGTCAATTCAAAGAAAGGTACGTACATTGTGAACACATAATTCAAGAGAGAAATGAATGCATTAGTATCATAAATGTATTTATATATATTTTTTTATAATCTAGGGTATGTTTGAACCTTATCTGAAGAGTTTCTATGTTAGGTCAACTGATCCAACTATGATCAAGACACTGAAGGTATGCATGTGCTTATTTTTCAGGTATCCTTAGTACACGTTTACTTTGAAGATACTGCTGTAGCTTCTAGTATCTGCAAAATGGAGACCTGCTTCTTAAAAAACACAGACACACTTAGGGATTTTCTTTATGCTTTCTAAACTGTATTATTATATCCACTTTCTGTGCTGCATCCTAATAGTACAGACTTTATACATGCTACCTGTACCTTGAATAACTCATAATATACTGAAGGAGACAGTCATGTAAATAGATAATTTCAGCCCTAGTGTGTTTTCATGATATTATATAGATTTGAATTGAGTACTGTGTAGAACAAGAAAGATGGGGTTAATTCTCTAGGATTTAGAAAATACTTGTAGAAAAGTTGATGTTTAAGAGGATCTTAAAAGAATAATATTTTTGTGAATTTTTTTATTTTGGTTGGTAGATTGATTGGGAATTTGTGGGGTTGGGAGTAGGAGAGAAGAACAGTTTATGCTAACACAGAGATTATGAAAGAGTGTTGTGTTCAGGGCATAATAACTGCAGAACAGAGTGTAGTTAGGGATATAAAGCTATGATAAATAAAACAATGTGATATTTAGGCAGAAAAATAAGTGGGATGGAATAGAAAGTGTGGAAACAGATCCATGTGTATGAAAACGTACTATGTAATAGAGAACACATTACAAACCAGCGCGGGAAGGATGGACTTTTCAGCAAATGTTGGAATGATTGGGTATGCACATGGAAACTGGGTTTAATTATACAAAAATCTAATACACATCCAAATTGAAGGATATTTTAGGAGTGCTTGGGTGACTCAGTTGGTTAAGGGTCCTGCTCTTGATTTCAACTCAGGTCATGATCTCATGGTTCATGAGATCAAACCTCATGTTGGTTTGTGTGTTGACAGCATGGAGCCTGCTTAGAATTCTCTGTCCCCCTTTCTCTCTGCCCCTCCTCCACTTTCTCCCCTCCCCCCCCCCACCAAATAAATAAACATTAAAAAGACAAATGGAAGGATATTTTAGAAAATAATTGGTTTGTCATCATCGAAAATGTCAAGGTTATAAAGGTCAAAAGAAAGACTGAAAAAGTTTCTGGCTGAAGGAGACTAAAGATACATCTGAATTCAATGTGTGGTATTGAACTGGATCCATTTATGTTATAGGATTGAGATAATTTGTAAAACTTAAATGGGAATATGATTGCATGTGTCAGTGTTACTTTCTTGATTCTATTGTGTTCTGTAGGACAATGTCCTTGTTTGTGAGGAACATACACAGAAGTCTTTGGGGATGATGTGGTATCAGATTGGTAACTCTCCAATGATTCAAACTAAAATAGTTCTTATTACTTTTTCTATATGTTTGAGATTGTTTTTAAAAAATTAAAATGTTTTCATCAAAATAAAATAAAGTCAAGCCATAATCTGGGAAAAAAAATTCCCAGTACCTGTATCTGAGAAATGACTAGGACTCAAAAAATATAAAGAACTTCTACAGTCCAACCCTTTTAATTGGAATGTTTAGACTATTTATTTATTTATTTATTTATTGTTTATTTTTGAGAGACAGAGCACGAGCCAGAGGGGGGCAGGAGGGAGACACACACACACACAGAATCAGAAGTGGGCTCCAGGCTCTGAGCTGTCAGCGCAGAGCCCAGCGTGGGGCTTGAACCTACAAACTTGAGATCATGACCTTTACTGAAGTTGGTTGCTTAACCAACTGAACCACTCAGGCACCGTGTTTTTTTTTGTTTTTTTTTTTTAAGTTGATTTATTTATTTTGAGAGAGAGAGCATGCGAGTATGAGCAAGGGAGGGGCAGAGAGAGAGAGAGAGAGAGAGAGAGAGAGAGAGAGAAAGAATCCCAAGCAGGCTCTGCTCCATCAGTACAGAGCCCAACATGAGACTTGAACTCATGAATCATGGCATTATGGCCTGAGCCGAGATCCAGAGTCAGACGCTAAATCGACTGAGCCACCCAGGTGCACTTAGACCATTTATTTTATATGTATTTATTGGTATGACCATGTATATGGAGCATGATATGACCATGTAGCTACATACATATATACATCTTGTGGTTTATTTTCTGTTTATGCTATCTGTTCTGTTCCTTTTTTCCTTTTTCATGCTTTCCTTCAGATTTTTTGAATATTTTTTATCAGTAAAAACTGGAACTTTCTTAGTGAGTCTGTTGGAGAAGCACTTTTAATTGCATATTTCTTATAACTGTAAATCCAGAAGAGAGAATTAAAATGTCCCAAGTATTTGGGATGGTAGAATGAATGAGAACAAATCAAGAGAATTAATTAGTATCTGGAAAAACAGAGGTATTACATGGAAGACGAGTTGTTTTCTAGCTTTATTAACAAAGAGGGGAAAAAGCCCAGCCACCTCACATTGTTTAGGTTAAGTAGATATAGGGGTGCCTGGGTGGCTCAGTTGGTTAAGCATCCGACTTTGGCTTAGGTCATGATCTCATAGTCTGTGAATTCAAGCACATCAGTCTCCGTGCTAGCAGCTCATAGCTTGCAGCCTGCTTCAGATTCTGTGTCTCCCTCTCTATCTCTACCCCTCACCCACTCACACTGTCTCAATCTCAAAAATAAACAAAAAAATCTTTTTTAATTAAATATAAATTGTAAAGTTGGGACAAACAGGGAAGATGTAGGATTCTCTTTTTTCCTAATTATTTTTAAGCATTATATAATTATCTGTCTTCTCTTTGGAGATGTAGGAAGACAAAAATTCATCTGAAGGGCATTATGCCTCAGAATATTTGTAACAGTGTGACTTTTGTTAAAAACATAAGTGACCTTTGTATTAAATGCCTAGTCCTTATTAAATTAATCCTTTTTATTTATGTTTTAAAATGGTACTCTTTTCTCTACCCTAGCTTGAAATTTTAACAAATTTGGCAAATGAAGCCAACATATCAACTCTTCTCCGAGAATTTCAGGTTTGTATATAATGCTAATTATAAAATAACTTACAAAATATTTGTTCAGTTTACAGTCAAATATACATCATTCTCAGTTTAGAAGTAGATAATTGTGTTAAATAAAATAGTGATTTGGGACAAGTTTGAGAACTAAGAAATTTATAAATTTTCACGAATAAACATTAACTACAAATTCAAAATTTAAGGGACATAGAATAGTAATCCCCTTCATGTTTTCATTGAATTTGAAAGACTGGTTTATAACTGTGGTTTGTTTGTTTGTTTTTTTTTTTGAAATTATGTTATTGGTAAGGATTCCATCTCTCTGTGCTGTCATCAGTATCAGTCTATACTCTGCATTCATGAAAATAGCTTCACTTCTTAACTGCTTGTCCTGTTTCATTGACCTATACTCTTTTAGACAGTGTCCTCTTAGCTTTATGTACTTTTGGTCTAAAATTTCTCCTGTCATGATGTTTTTATCAGTGTTTTCTTTTGTTGTATTTATTTAAGCCATTAATGCTTTTGGATGAGGTGCCTCTCAGATCTACACCCTTAAACGAGTGTTATTCAAAACTTACCTCATGAATATAGCCTTCATGTTGGAATGGTCAGGGCTGGACACTTAGTTGGTAGATGACAGCAATAGAAAACCTAATCTTAGTATTATGGGTTTTTATATTTCATCAGCAGTTTTCTTAGTAAAAATGTACCACATGCTACACACAAATCAGTTTTTGCCAACTCCCAACTTTTATGGATTTAATTTACTTTGTTGCTATAATCCTCCTGTATACCCATTTTAAATTTCCTTTTAGCTAAATAGGCATTGTATTTTCTTAACTGTGATCTTATACTTTCAACACAAGTAGTAGAATATTTTTTTTTTAATTTTTTTTTTCAACGTTTTATTTATTTTTGGGACAGAGAGAGACAGAGCATGAACGGGGGAGGGGCAGAGAGAGAGGGAGACACAGAATCGGAAACAGGCTCCAGGCTCTGAGCCATCAGCCCAGAGCCTGACGCGGGGCTCGAACTCTCGGACCGTGAGATCGTGACCTGGCTGAAGTCGGATGCTTAACCGACTGCGCCAGCCAGGCGCCCCCACAAGTAGTAGAATATTATAGCATGTCTAGGATTTATAATTTCAGAACTGGATAACTGTACTTTCATGCTGTATGTTTTCCTAGGAGGATGACTTATAAAATTAGGATGTTATGGCTATTCAGTCATCTTATGTTTATATATGCCAGGAAATATAGTATCTCAAGTTCTTATTCAGTAATCTATAGCTGTAGAACATTGTTTGGGTTTGATTTTTACCTCATTTTTAGAGGTTTGCTTTTTTTTTTTTTTAAAGTTTTTAATTTTTTGTCTCAATGTTTGTGTTTGCCCTTTTCTTATTGTGGGTAATCTTTTTGGGTAGCCTTTTGCTGCCAACCTACTGCTTATGTCAGGTTTACTGGGGATGTAGACAGTGAGTCTCAGGTAATTTTATAGCATTGTTTAATTGTACACAAGTGATACATTGGACCTATTTCAGAATATTGGTGATCTACAGATTTCATTTAATTTCATTTAATATCAGGGCATAAGGTCCTTTAGTTAGTCAGACTTTCTAATACATTCTTTATGTATCCACTTTTTATCACTGTTAATATTTGTACCTCATTTGTGTGTTTTATGGGTTATGTTTATAGATATGTTCAGTTTACTTACAATAGTAATTTTTTGAGTAAAATAGAGAATTTTTCTAATGACGTATTCTAATTGAGGAAATTATGTCATCAAGTGGGAAACAGTTTTAAATACAATTGACCTCTCCTACATGGAACTAAGAGAATTTGTTTTATTTCTTCAGTATTTATCCTGTTATTTGTACTATTTTCACAAAATTTGTATGGTTTTAGATATTCTTAGATTTTTCTCTTCGGCACCATTTAAATGTACATCCTCTTTGGCATGTTAGAGAACCACAGTGTTAATTGTACATTATGTTTTTCTCATTTGAGGTTGGCAATCTTTTTTTAAAAAATTCACTTGAGGGACGCCTGGATGGTTCAGTCAATTAAGTATCCGAGTCTCGATCTCAGCTCAGGTCTTGATCTCACGGCCGTGAGTGCAAGTCCCGCATTGGGCTCTGCACTGGGCTTGAAGCTTACTTAAAAGAAAAAAAAAATTCCATTGAGGGGCACTTGACTTGCTCAGTCAGTAGAACATGCAACTCTTGATCCCAGGGTTGTAAGTTTAAGCCCACGTTGAGCGTAAAGCTTATTTAAAAAAAAAAAAAAATTAAAAAAAATTCAGGCGAACATGGGATTTTAAATTTTGTTACATATAATATATAAATATGCATATTTAAAGTATACTCATTTCTGTAAACAAAGCTGAATTTTAAATTAAGAAATTTATAATCAAAGTGAAATTCGTTAGGGTTATAGTAAGTTTTGTAAAGATCTTTTAACTTTCTATTATTAAATCAGTTATTTTTAAGTTTATATAAATATATAGTTTACATTTTTGTTTTTATTTAAAAATTTTTTTTAGTTTTATTAATTTATTGGGAGAGAGAGAGAGAGAGAGAGAGAGCAGGGGAGGAGCCGAGAGAGACGGAGACACAGAATCCGAAGCAGTCTCTGCACTCAGTGCAGAGCCTGATGGCCGGCTTGATCCCATAAACCATGAAATCGTGACCTGAGCTGAAATCAAGAGTTGGTTGCTTAACTGAGCCACCCAGATGCCCCTACACTATACTTTCAAAACATTCTTTTAAAGAAAATCTATTTCAAAACTGTGGCATTTTGTTACAAAATGAGTATATATAAAGTCTTTACTGAACTACTCACTGTAGCTATTGTAGTTTTATTACATTCAGATACCATTTGAAAGTAAAATGTTTGTCAGTGGTATATTTGTCCTTTTCCTCCTCTTCTCCCAACTTTAGATTTAGTGTCTCTGAAAAAGCAACCCTTTTTTTCATAGATTCACAGATGCTGCTGATTAAATGAACTGAAACCTCCAAAGAGAGAGTTCTCATCATCTCTTTCAACCTTGCACTTAAACTAATTGCTGTCTTTGGGTGACTGCTCCCCACTATCTGTTTTGGAATCACAAGCCTCTGTGGCCACAGGTGAATGAACCTGGCTTGAAAATGCGCCTCTTCTAAGGCACATTGTTTAAGTAAAAAACAAAATTTAATTAAGCTAAGTCATCATTTGGACCTCTTGCGCATATAAATGAGAATATTGTGTTATGTATTATAAAATTTTCATTTCTGACAAAGCTTAATACAATAGGGATCTTTTTGTTCACTTGTTAGTACCCTAAAGTATAAACTAATTGAAATGGTATTTTTTAGACCTATGTGAAAAGCCAGGATAAAGAATTTGCAGCAGCCACTATTCAAACTATAGGCAGATGTGCAACCAACATCTCAGAAGTCACAGACACATGCCTCAATGGCCTGGTATGTCTCTTGTCCAACAGAGATGGTAAGTTAACAATGTCATTTTACTTCAAGAAATTTATCCTTTGAATATTCTTGGCATGTTCTTCAAATTGTAACATTTTTTAACATCTCATTTCAGTGTTTCCTGTATGTCAATAGCATGGTCATGATGAAAGTAGCATTTTATCTTTGAAATACAAAGACCCACACACACTTCTTTGTCGTTTTAGTAAATTAGATAATTAACTTGGAAACAGTGTTTGTTTCTCCTTAAACAAGAACTAAGAAAGTGTGTTTTATTTTATTTCTTCACAGTTTAATCACCTTCATTATACCCTTTCCACAAAGGTTCTGTTTTACTGCTTTTAATGACATAGAAGTCATATATAATATTGGTTCACCTGCAGAGGGTGCTAAAAGCAGGCAAATGACTATAGCATGGAGAAGTGGCTAGATCAAAAAAGTATGTTTATTGTGTATCTTCAAAGGTTTGTTCTAAAAATGTATCCAATAATTTCATATTCAGGATTAAACTTGATTTAACAGTCATTAGTTTGAAAGCACTTCATGTTGTTAAGTCAGAAAACATGTAAACATATTGTAAAACTGGACAGGTGATAACCAGTAAAATGCATAATCTAGGTTTCATATTGTTCTGTGGTAAAATGTCAGTTATTTCTATGGTATGGCTTTAGAAAGTGAAGCCATTTGGAGAAAGAAATATTAGTCACTTTCACCTTTATAATAATATATTTAGAGGATTTTTATATGATTGTATATTTGATTAAAACAGGAGATTCTTTTTAAGAAAAGCTTAATTTTTTTGTGTAAAATCATTGAAATTATTTGTGGAATTCTAAATATAATTACATCATATTTAGACATAACAAGCATATTGAAACATAAGAAGCTTGAATACATTTTATATTTATACTTTATATTATTATGTATATTTTCATGACAATAATTCTGTTATCCCTAATTATCTATTCCTACATGTAGATCTCTTTAGAAAACTGTAACATTGTGATAAGTACTTCTAAGGATATTATTGAAACAAAATTTAGCCCCGAGTAAGAGTGATTTTTTCTATTGTGAACATAAAATTATAAACCTTAATCCTGCAAACTCAAGATAATATGATGGGTAGAACATTTATCTACATGCAATATTAAAATTCTAAATAAGTGACAACAAAAATTATCAAGGAAATAGATTTTTAAAAAATATAACTGTAGAAGGTAACTAGAGGAGCTTAAGTTTTAAATGTCAGTCATTTTGTCCATTTCTACTTGTATTTTTTTTAATGTTTATTTTTGAGACACACAGAAAGAAGGAGTGTGCATGTAAATGGGAAAGGGAGACTGAGAATCCAAAGTGGCCTCAGAGCTCTCAGCCCAGACCCAGACATGGGGCTCAAACTCACAAGCCGTGAGATCATGACCTGAGCCAAAGTCAGATGCTTAACCAACTGAGCCACCTGGGCGCCCCTTACATTTAATGATAGCATCCTTTTTGTCTCTATTTCTTGTTTTTTTAATGTTTTCTTTATTTTTGAGAGAGAGAGAGCATGCGCAAGCAGGGGAGGGACAGAGAGGGAGAGTGACAGGATGTAAAGCGGGCTTTGCGCGGATGACAGCGCCAAGCCTGATGTGGGGCTTGAGCTCACAAGCTGTGAGATCATGACCTGAGCCGAAGTGGGACACCCAATTGACTGAGCCACCGAGGTGCCCCTTTCTCAGTTTCTATGTCACACTTTAAGTGTGAGTTGAAAAACATGTTTTATTTCCTATATCTTAATAATGACTTTCTGTTTGGTTTTATGTAGTGCTTTTCTTGGGAAGGTATCTCCAGAACATTAAAGGTGATGAACCAAAGTTCCAGGGTAAATTATTCTTTTAAAATTTAGTTGCATATAAAAAGTACTACAAATTATTTAGAATATTCATTGGTTCTTTTACATACAAAAGAATATTCAAGGTTTCTCAATTTTAGTTTTTGACCCTTTTTTCTCATGTGAAATTTGCAAATTGTGTATTTTAAAGCAATTATCTCTACTTCAGCTTTATAATATATTAAAATCTTGAACAATATTTTTTATTGACTTTAATTTAAAAGATGAATATTCTATCTTTATAACACTTTGAAAGGAAGAATAGATTGTTTTATAATTAGATAATGGGGGACAAATATAATCTATGTTCACTCTTAAAGGTAGGAGGATTGGGGCGCCTGGGTGGCGCAGTCGGCTAAGCGTCCGACTTCATCCAGGTCACGATCTCGCGGTCGGTGAGTTCGAGCCCCGCGTCGGGCTCTGGGCTGATGGCTCAGAGCCTGGAGCCTGTTTCCGATTCTGTGTCTCCCTTTCTCTCTGCCCCTCCCCCATTCATGCTCTGTCTCTCTCTGTCCCAAAAATGAATAAACGTTGGAAAAAAAAAATTAAAAAAAAAAAAAAGGTAGGGGGATTTACTAATTTAAACTCTCATATTTTAATGTTTAGACTTTTGTTTTTGGTAAATCAAAACTATCCTTACAACCATGGCTTTTTTCCTACAGTTTGAATATTAAGAAACTTAAATCATAGTCCCCTGATTCTGGTTACATAATCATCATTAGCCTATAGTATCTGATTCTTTGATTATTTATTATATGAGCTACACTTTTGTAGTTTGGACACCTCAATAAAAGTAACTGGTAAAACAAATAAAGAGAATATTCATATTAAAATCAGTAGCATTAAAGAAAGTATTAGTATTTTTAACTTTATAGTGACCGTTGCTGACAATAGAGCCCCTTTTTTTCTCCTATTAAAAGATCTGCTTTTAGGAATAGGTATCAAGAATGAGGCCTCAGTTTCTTTAAAATCTCTTAAGATCTTTTGAGGCTCTAAGGATCTGTGATTCTTGATTTTCTGTTAATTCAAATACCTCATCATCTCTTCAGATAACGTATCTTAAAACCATAGGTGCAACATTTCGGCTTGATTCTTTTTTGCCTATATTCAACATATTGTTTTTAGATGTGTAGATTTTTGGTTTCACTTTTTATTTTTTTATGTTACTTCTGTCTTCTTGACATGGAGAGGGCTTTTCAAGGCTGACTTGAAGCTTGCCTAAAATAGTTCAGTATCACTAAGGTTAATTTGATAATTTCTCAAGGATCTTTATGAGAAATCTGCATTTCAGTTGGCTTAAGATAATTTAATTCTGTAAGTTAACTTACTTTAGTTAATATTGCTAATACATTAGCAAAATTTGCTTGCCTAAATAACCTCACCATCTACTGTAAACTAAAAGGATTGGGGCAGAGGACTACTTTGTGTTTCATTTAGTTTTATATATTTCAGTAAACATTTATTGAAAACTTGAATCAGTTGGGGTATTTAGTAAATGTTGAATAGATGAATGAGGTACTCATTCAGCCTATAAAAGGTTCTTTCCTTTGCAGAGTTAACAGTCTAATAGACGAAAACAGTAATATGAAAAACATGTATTACAGTCTTTTTGTATATTGCCCAGTTAGTCTGTGGTGAGCTATCTGCTTGTATGCAGAACTAGACTGCCTGTGTTTGAATGTTAATGTTATCTTGAATAAATTACTCAATCTCCCTGTGCTTCAGATTCTTCATTTGCAAAATGAGTATAACAGTAGACTATAGTAACCTGGAAGACATGCTAAATGAAATAAGCCTGCCACAAAAAGCCAAATACTGAATGATTCCACTGGTGTGAGATACCTAAAATAGTCAAATTCATAGAATCGGAGAGTGGAATGGCAGTGCCAGGGGATGGAGGAAAAAGGAAATGGGCAATTACTAAACAACAAACCTAATGTTTCAGTTAATTAAGCAAGTTGAATAAGCTCTAGAGATTTGCTGTGCAACATTGTACCTATAGTCAACAACAATGTATTGTACATTTTAAGGTTTGGTATGAGGGGCGGGGCACCTGGGTGGCTCAATCGGTTAAGCGTCTGACTTTGGCTCAGGTCATGATCTCACAGTCCGTGGGTTCGAGCCCCGTGTCTTGCTCTGTGCTGACCGCTCAGAGCCTGGAGCCTGCTTCAGATTCTGTGTCTCCCTCTCTTTCCGCCCCTCCCCTGCTAAAGCTCTATCTCTCTCTGTCTCTCAAAAATAAATAAACGTCAAAAAATAAATAAATAAAGTTTGGTACCAGGGTAGATCTCATGTTCACTGTTCTTATCAAAATAAAATAAAATTAAAAAATAGTAGGTTGTACTTCTAGAGTAAGGGCCATTAAGTTTTGTTAAGGACAAGGAAGAAGCTTGGAAAGGTGAGAACACAGGATCATTTTGTGCTTTGGATAGAGCAGCACCACAGTCCTGGAATATTTGAAAAACAGGAGATAGTATCAAGGAAGAGTATGGTGTGATTACAGGAAGGGATAAGAAGGCACATGGAGTAGACAGAATCTTGCCTCCCACATAGATGTCCGGGTCCTTATGCCCAGAACCTGTGAATATCCTTACCTTACCTGGCAGAAGGGACTTTTCCGAGATTAAGATTCTTGAGATGGAGGTCAAAAGGGTCCTCTTAAGGGAAGGAGGAAGGTCAACAAAGTCAGATTTCAGAAGCAGAGATTGTATTGATGCCATTGCTGGAATGGGGCCTTGAGCCAAGGAATGCATACAGTCTGTAGAGGTTGGAAGAAGGCAAAAAATGGATTTTCTCCTAGAACCCACATAGAGATGGTCCTGTTGACACCTTGCTTTTAGCCCCATAAGGGCTAAACTGTTAACTCCTGACTCCGGAACTGTAAGATGCTAAATGTGTATTGTTTTAAGCCTTTAAGTTTGTGGTAATAGGAAAGTAATACAGCATGAAAGATAAATGATGCCAAATATATATTTCAACTGTGGCCAATCCTGCCTCTGCATGTGGATAATTGAAGTTATACAATATTTTTTCTTTTTTATTTTTTTTTAACGTTTATTTATTTTTGACACAGAGAGAGACAGAGCATGAACAGGGGAGGGGCAGAGAGAGAGAGGGAGACACAGAATCCGAAACAGGCTCCAGGCTCTGAGCTGTCAGCACAGAGCCCGACGCGGGGCTCGAACTCACGGACTGTGAGATCATGACCTGAGCCAAAGTCGGTCGCTCAACCGAGCAAGCCACCCAGGCGCCCCTACAATATTTTTTCTTAGTCTAGTTTTGCTATATTTTAAAAATATAAATTTTTATACTGTAGATTCTTAAAACCACATTTACTATCTTTTACTTTGCATCATAATTACTTATATAACCATTTAAATTTTCTTACTAGAATGTAAGTTTGACAAGAGCAGGATCTTAATCTTTGTATGCATCAAAGCTCAAAGCAGTGGTCTTTATAAAAGTAATAGCTGTATGTAGTAACTTAGAATTTTGAGGTAAAATTGTACATTCATGTTCTGAGTTCGAATTCTGGACAAAGTCATATAATTCTAGTCCATTTCTCTCTTCATCTTTAAAATAATGATAATAAGATACCTACCATATGTTACCGTGAGTAGAGAAAGAAATACATCATTTTGTAAACTGAAGCATTGTATAAACACTGATTTATCATTCCACTGGAGAAAAAGGTATATATAGTTTGAAATATGTATATTTAATAATGATTAGAATGGTAAAAATTTCACTTACATTCTTAAAGGGAGCTAGATAAGAAAATATATTTCAGGGAAAATAATAAACACAAATCTTGGTATTTTCAGTATGATATTGAAATAAATCTTTGTAGTGTATGCCAAGGGAAGCTCTAATATCCATGAAGCCCTGTTAATAAAAAATGTCAAAGTAATAAGTGAAGGCATTGTTGACTTATTTTTTTGGCATCAGTAGCATTAATAATTGTTTATGCAAGGTTCATTCCATAAGTTCAGGTGCTCTGGCTAGTTCAACAACAATTCTCTGCTGGTGCCACCATAAATGCAACTCTGGACCAGTGATTAGCCACTTAAGTTTGATAACTGAGTCTCAGAATCCGTTTGAGGATCTGCTTCCTTGGAGCCACTCCCACTGCCAATTATTATATTAGTAAGGCCCTGGCAAGAAACAGATGGCACACTTAAAAGGAACGATTGAAGAGAATTTAATGAAGGAACTACCTATAAGGTGTGGGCAGGATTAAGGGAAACCAAGAAGGTAGGACATAACACGCTGGAGCTAACAGGCTAGCAACAGTGGGAAGCCCCTTTATCAGATCTAGAATTGAAGGGAAGGGGCAACCAGACTCAGCAGGAGAGAACCACTCCCAGGAACTGAAACTCTCCAAAGAGGAATGCATGCACTGCCAAGGGAGGCCTTGCAGTAGAGAGAGCAAGGATAGCAAATACGCTGTCCTTCTGCCCTTGATCTCCTGCTGGTGCTTTCTGTCAGCTAAACACAGCTGGAAGCCAGGGGTAAGGGAGTCTGGTTGATGCAGTCCACAGAGGTCAACCTCTGTGGGCACACAGTAGGTCACGAAAGGCAGACAGTGGATTCATGCAACAAATGGAGACATTCCAGTGCACAAACCTACTCTTTCTGGCTTTGAAGTCTGTTATTTCTATAGTAACACTTTTCTTACTACTGATGATCCTTACTACTCGCTTGTCTGGACAGACCACTTAAGGAATTTTTGTTTTTAAAAAGTTTGCTGTTTTCTTTAGAATTGGAAAAAAGTTACTTAGATTGTAGGTGATTACCACTTTATAATTGATAGGAATCAAAGAACTGTATAACTACTTAATTACCACACTGTGGTACAAATCAAGTATTTGAAAGCTATAGTTAAAAACCAGACACTTGAACATTATGGTGTGTACCAAAATTGAACCTCACTTTCCTTTTTTGACTCAAAGAGGCAGGTATTGAAAAGGGGTATCAGAAGCTAGGAGGCAACAGCAGAGATTAGAAATTTAAGTGTACTCTTCTGCTTAAAACAGTGTGAACCCCCAAAATTTGGAAATTTATTCCTGGTTATAGTTTTCACCTCGTCATTAAGACACGTATAATATTTTGTGAATTTAAATTTACATTTGACCAAGAATATTGCATTTGAATTGCATTACACGTATGTAATATGAATGATCTCTGTCTTTTTCAGAAATAGTTGTTGCTGAAAGTGTGGTTGTTATTAAGAAATTACTGCAAATGCAACCTGCACAACATGGTGAAATTATTAAACATATGGCTAAACTCTTGGACAGTATCACTGTGAGTACCAGTTAAGAGATCTTTCCTGAATTTTAACTAGATATTTGTCAGTAAATTATAGTGTTAAAATAAATGGACATCTTAATGTATAGTGGCTAAGAAACCTTAACTATCTGGATTCACATCCTGCTTCTAAGATTTGACACTGTTGTGGAAGGGAATTACAAATCTGAAAAAGGGGAAGGATGCAATAAATGCTGTAGTGTTAGATTGGAATTGGAGATAGCAGTGTAAACTTCATAGGTTTTTATATTCTAGATGTATGTGAGTGTTTTTTTTTTTTTAATTTTTTTTTTCAACGTTTATTTATTTTGGGGACAGAGAGAGACAGAGCATGATCGGGGGAGGGGCAGAGAGAGAGGGAGACACAGAATCGGAAACAGGCTCCAGGCTCTGAGCCATCAGCCCAGAGCCCGACGCGGGGCTCGAACTCACGGACCGCGAGATCGTGACCTGGCTGAAGTCGGGAGCTTAACCGACTGCGCCACCCAGGTGCCCCGATGTATGTGAGTGTTCAAATGCATGTGTGTATGTGTCTACACACGTTTATATGTATAGATATGAATGCATATATTGGGTATACAAACATGTATTTCTTAAGTTGTCCTTTGAGAGGGCCTACATGCATAATACTCGAATACAAATGAGCACAGCTAGTGCCCAGATCTGGTTTTGTTTTTTCAATTGAGATATAATTTTATACCATAAAATTCACTCATATAATTTAGTGGGTTTTGGTATATTCATAAGATGGTGCAATCATCACTCCTGTGTAATTCCAGTGTGTTTTCATCATTCTCATAAAAGAATCCCATGGAAATACAAATCAAAACCACAGTGAGATACCACCTTATTACACCTGTCAGAATGGCTAACATTAACAACTCAGGCAACAACAGGTGTTGGTGAGGATGCAGATAAAGAGGATCTCTTTTGCATTGTTGGTGGGAATGCAAGCTGGTGCAGCCACTCTGGAAAACAATATGGAGGTTCCTCTAAAAACTAAAAATAGAACTACCCTACAACCCAGCAGCTGCACTATTAGGCATTTATCCACGGGATACAGATGTGCTGTTTCAAAGGGACATGTGCACCCCCATGTTTATAGCAGCACTATCAACAATAGCCAAAGTATGGAAAGAGCCCAAATGTCCATCGATGGATGGATGGATGGATAAAGAAGATGGGGTGTGTGTGTGTGTGTGTGTGTGTGTGTGTGTGTGTGTGTGTGTGTA